>NC_059109.1:70902209-71122209 GCF_020740685.1 Jaculus jaculus | reverse complement strand
TGCTCAGCTGTCCCATTTGTGATCTCCTTCAGCAGCTACTCACCTGGTCCCTGCTGTCTTCTCCTTCAGGTTTCTTGACCTTAGCAGGTGTGAGTGGAAAAATCCCTTCACCTGGCTTCTGCAGCTCTGTACCAAGCCAGGCAAGCATGCAGATCAGGGCCACTGGCACCAGGGCAGGAGCAGATTTTGGCTGGTTTCCTGTTTGCTAGAAGTGCTGGGTCTCTCCTGCTACTCTGGTGTGGTTGATAATTCCTTATACACCTTTACATTTTGGCAGAAGAGTGCATTTCATTGTTTTTATGCATATGCAACACCCCCCCACCCCCAAAGCTGCTTCGGCATGGCTACTATGCTGCCATCTTACCTCTAAGTCTCCAGAGTAAATAATTATTTTTTCCCTGTACAAGCTACATGCAGTAGGACCCCAAAAATATTCCCCAAAACTGGGAAGTGTTACAAAATATGGAAAAAGAGATTTTGAAGATGTGGTTAAGCTAGGAATCTTGTAATATGAAGACTTTCTGTTGTTACATGTCTATTTTGTCAGATATTAGAACAGGAACACCTACTGGTTTCCTGGTTGTATTTATTTGTGATACTATTACCCATTCTTTTATACTAAGGCATTGTGTATCCTTGGTGGGGAGGTGTATTTAGGAGAGAGCAAAAAGAGGGTTTTGGTTTTTTTTTAATTTTTAAATTTTTATAAACATTTTCCATGATTATAAAAAAAAAATCCCATGGTAATTCCCTCCCTCCCCTGACACTTTCCCCTTTGAAATTCCATTCTCCATCATATTACCTCCCCATCTCAATCATTGTACTTACATATATACAATATCAACCTATTAAGTACCCTCCTCTCTTCCTTTAAGAGGGTTTTGGTTTTGCTTCTTATTTGCAAGGTGAGTGAGGGAGAGAGAATGAGCCTCCTGCAAACAAATGAACTCCAGAAAAATACACCACTTTGTGCATCTGGCTTTACATGGGTATTGGGGAATCAAGCTCAGGTCATCAGGTTTTGCAATCAAGTGCCTTAACTGATGAGCCATCTCTCCAGCCAGGGATGCTGCCTTTTTTTAAAAAAATATTTATTTATTAGAGAGAGGCAGGAAGAGAGAGAGAGAGAGAGAGAGAGAGAGAGAAAGAGATAGAGGGAAAATAGGTGTACCATGGCCTATAGCCACTGCAAACAAACTACAGATGCATGTGCTACCTCGTGCATCTGGCTTATGTGGGTACCAAAGAATTGAGCCTGGGTCTTCAGGCTTCCTAGGAAAGCCCCTTAACTGCTAAGCCATCACTCCAGCCCAGCTGCCTTTTTTTTGTTAAATTTAGGGACAGGGCCCAGTTTTCCTGTTATTAAGTTAATTAGCATTGTTTTGTTGTTTGTTGATATGTGGTCCTCCCACTCTTTCATAAAACATAATAATAATTTCTTTTAATATTTGTATTTTTTCCTTAGCACTCATCCAAACAAGTTTTAAAGAAAAGTGATAAGGACACCTTGCTTTTTTCTTTAAATGCACCCATTTCAGAGAACAAAATTTTAAGTAAAATCTAGGAAGAAAAAGGTAATTAGATAATTGCAATCACTATTTATGGCTAACAAGAGGCACAAATTCCCAGTTGAAACTTAATTTTGTCTTTTCTAAGATAAGTTACTTAGCAATGAAAGGCAAGTGAGTTTTCTTTAAGTATACAATTTGTAAATCTGTGAACAGTGACAGTGGTCATGATTATTTTTTCTTAAGTGTAGCCCTAAAAATAGTCTGTTGATTCATATAGATATGCAAACCAAACTTTATAAATGCATGGCAAATTTAAAGTTTCTGGCACTGAAACACTGGGGTTGATGGGGACAAGTATGCTAAACTGACTTAAAAATTTTTTGGTACCTTGGTTTTTGATGTTCAAGCAAAAAGGATATGATTTTATTTTATCCACTAAAACGGTCTACAATAGAAGATTTGTAGGGGTGAAGAAAATTCCATTACATGTGAATACACAAATGGCTTCTTTATGTAATACATATGTACAGCCACTAAAATAGTTATAAATAGACAATACAATCTAAAATCTTTCAACTCCTGCTTATAGACTGCCAAATCTAATTCATAGTCTTTTTCAATGATGATGAAATTTATTTTCTTAAAAGTAAAACTTCCTGGCTGAAGAGATGGCTTAGCGGTTAAGCACTTGCCTTTGAAGCCTAAGGACCCTGGTTTGAGTCTCCCAAGACCCACGTTAGCCAGCTGCACAAGAGGGCGCATGCGTCTGGAGTTTGTTTGCAGTGGCTGGAGGCTCTGGTGTGCCCATTCTCTCTCCCTCTCTCTATCTGCCTCTTTCTCTCTGTCTGTCACTTTCAAATAAATAAGTAAAAATAAACAAAAAAAAATTTAAAAAGTAAAACTTCTTGCTGAGCATGGTGGTGCATACCTTTAAATCCTAGCACTTGGGAGGCAGAGGTAGGAGGATCACCATGAGTTCAAGGCCAGCCTGAGACTTCATAGTGAATAGTGAATTCCAGGTCAGCTTGGGCTAGAGTGAGACCCAACTTCAAAAAAACAAACAAACAAAAAAACCTTCTTGATCATATATATTAAGAATAGTATACCATCAGGAATCTAAAAGTAAAATAAACACGCAACAAATATTAAGGTCAAGTAAAAAAGATTCATCTCATTGAAGTTTCACTTTATACTTGATTTTTTTCAATTTTTTTTTTATTATTAAGAATATATTCTGTATGAATACATTATGTGTTGGTACCATCTTGTCCCTCCTCCCTGTCCACTCTGGAGGTCAGTGGGGTTGCTGGTATTCTCTATGTGGTCGTGTGTTATGTGTTGTGGGAGCAGCAGTCAGTAACTGGGGTGGGGGAAGCAGTGCCTCTGGCATGACATCCCAGCCTGTGACTCTTACAATCTTTCTGACCCCCTCTTCCACAAAATACTTCATATTTTTTTGTTTTTACCCAGGATCAGTTTTAGTTCATGTTGGTTTTTATTGTCATTGTTTTTCAAGGTAGGGTCTTACTCTAGCCCAGGCTGACCTAGAATTCACTCTCTAGTCTCAGGGTGGACTCAAAACTCACAGCAATCCTTCTACCTCTGCCTTTTCTTCCTTAACAAATGATGTCTATTCCTGTTACCTTACACATGTGTCTCTAGAGTGGACTAATGGCCCCACACCTTACTGACAGACCTAGAGAAACCCTTAGGGCCCCACCTGAGCATGATCAAAGGGCAAAGTTGATGGGGCTGAAAGAAATAATGTCAGAGATATGGTACATTCTGATATGCACCATCCACTCACACATTAACTTTGTTCTCTACCTCTTCTAAATAGGAAGAGGTACTGATTTCTTATTTCAAACAGTGCTAAAATTACAAAAGTAGCATATGAGGCTCCAATAGCCTATGAGTATAAAAAAGGATATACATCTATCAAAAAAAAATCTTTAGCTGGCTTTAATGGTCCTATGGTGCCTATAATCCCAAAAGTCTGGAGAGGAAGGCAGGAGGATTGAAGCTTCAAAGCCAGGTCATGGAATATACCTCAGTGATAGGGCACTTGCCTAGTATGTAGAAGGCCTGTGTTCAATCTTTACCACAGAGGGAAAACATTCAAGCCCAGCCTGGGCTAATAGTGAGAACTTGTCTCAAAAAATTTTAAGCTGCCTGTATCACCAGACAGGGTTTTGCTTTACCTTTAAAGTCCTTGGGTAACTAAGTCTCCTAGGTGCTGACCTCATGCATTCTCACAGGTCCCTCCACTTTCCTCTGCTGTCTCAGCTCAAGAGCCCATACAGATGAGACTGCTTTCAATACTGCCTCAGCTTCAGGAAGATAGGCACTCTGCTTCCCTTGTACTTTTAGCTTCCAAGAATATACTATGTTGAATTGGAGTATAGTCTAGAATTTCTTAGGCCATCTTCTATACCCATTATGAAACAGAATCAAACCAGCCTAACCAGGTTATTGCATTCAGTGTATGTTCATAACACCCTGGAACAAGAGCTACATAAGACTGGGATACAGCTCAAGGGTGGAGTGATCACCTAGGAAGAATATACTATGTTCTTCCCTTAATTACTCAGAGAAAGGAGGATCTGGTAGAAATACTTCAAAATTAACTTTTCAGAAAATAGCTGGGCATGGTAGTGCATGCCTTTAATCCCAGCAGAGGTAGGAGAATCACTGTGAGTTCAAGTCTTCCTTGAGACTATTGAGTAAATTTCAGATCAGCCTGAGCTAAAATGAGACCCTAATCTCAAAATAATTTTGAAGATTGAAATTCTAAAAAATGCCAGGCAGGCTCCTCCCAGCTTCCTGGTCTGGGCACCCTGTGCTGGTCTGTGTGCAGGCGGGCATGGCGGTGTGCAGTGAGTATTCCAGACCCTCGTATCCTATCTCATCCCAGCTCCCTGGGCTGGGTTCCCTGCAGCAGTCTGTGTGTGGGCAGGTGCACCATGGATGAATAGGCCAGACCCCAGTTCCCTGGTTCCTCCTAGTCCCCTGGTGGTCCTGGTAGGTCCCATTGTGCCTTGCTTGGGAACACCTGGTCCCTGTGTGGGCTGTGGAATTAGGCCTTTTGCTCTGGTATCCTGACTTGCCACTGGATACCAACATCCCTGTTCACCTGAGTCAGAAGGTGCATGGGCCAAAGGGGGAAAATAAAACTTACTCCCTTCTCAGTAAAATAAAGAACCTTTCTAAACTGGGTAGACAGCAATGCAAAAAAGCCAGCAAAAGTCAGAAAATAGACATCTCCACCAAGGATGCCTAGTCCTACAATGGAAGCCTCCAGTGAAATCATAGAGAAATCAACAGAAATTCATTCCCCAAATGAAAACACAACAACCAATGAGACCTAGTTCAAAAGAGTCGCTGAACTGGAAGCAAATCATCAAAGAACCAACAGTCGTATCAGTGAAATTGAACAGAATCATCTCCTAGAGCATTCAGTGTTTGACAGTAGGCTTCACTTAATTGAAGAAAACATTAGAACCCTCCAAAGAGGTATGAGTAAATTGAAGGTGAGCCAATAAACAGAAGATTTCAACAACCAATTGATTAAGCTTAATGCAGACTTGATCAAATGCAAGAATGAATTCCAGGAAACATCAAGAAAATCTGAACTTAGCTGGGTGTGGTAGCAGCTCAGCATAGGCTAGAGCAAGACTCTATCTCAGGGGGCAGGAGGGAAGAAATTGCTTAAGAGGCAGAGGCACCAAAAAAAAAAAAAAAAAAAAATCAAGAGCTCAAGGCCAGCCTGCGGTCAGGCACTGACAAGAATGGTCCTTTTAATTCCTGGGGTTACCAAATTAACTTTGGAGAATGTATGTAAGTCTGTTATCATCCAGTGGGGATTTATGGCTGATAATTCCTTGAGAGATAAGAGGATTCCCTTCTAGAAGTTTCTTTACAAAACAAAGAGTCAGCAGGACTGGCTATGCAGTGGTAACCCTCAGAGGGAAGACTAAAAGTATGCTTCTGCCCTCAGGCAATGATGCTCAACTAGCACAACGGGTGGCCTCACCAGGGCACTAGAACTAATCCAAACTCAGAGTATCTAATGGATGCTAAATATGCCATCCTGGTCCTCCATGCTCAAAAAGAGGGAAAGGATGAGCCCTTTCACTGAAGCATGCATTACAACCCACAGATGGTGATGGCTCCAGACAGAGCAGGGAAAGCCACATGAGCAAAGGTTGGACACCACCCCTGCCACTGTCAGTGGAAAACAGCAGATGTGATGCTTTATGCAACTGGGGGATCTTGAAACAAACTCCATATGGGCTAATAGGGAGGGAGATGAACTCGTGAATAATCTTTTGTTGCCATATAAGAGAATAATAAGACCTAGGCAATGTCCACAAAAAAAATGTATCCCCTCAGCTGGTGGTGGTGGCACATGTCTTTTATCCCAACACTTGAGAGGCAGAGGTAGGTGGAGCACCAAGAGTTCAAGGCCACCCTGACGGTTACATAGTGAATTCCAGGTCAGCCTGGGCCAGAGTGAAACCCTACCTTAAAAAAGAAAAAAAAAAAAAAATGTATCCCCTCAGGTACCCAGGCAATAGGAATGGGAAAAGAGGGCCGTGACCCTCTGCATTGAAGGTTATTAAGATGACCAAGCTGTGCCCAAAGGACATGCTTGAATTTTCTTTATGGGCTGGATCTGACCTTGCAAGGCAAAAAAATAAATGTTTTATTTTTCACTGCTCAAAGCCTCTCAGCCTCTTTATTAGAAGGGGCTATTTATAACACTATAGAATACTTAAATTACCAACACTATACAGGAAGGGACTTTGCGAATTAAGATTGTTGATCCATCAGAGTCTGGCAAGAGGAGTTATTGACATCAAAGTTGGTAAAAATAAAAAACTTTGAAGGAACATACAGACAACAACCAAACTTTTCCAAGAAGGCTACCCTCATTCTACTGGCAGAGTTGTTCTTGTGGGAAAGCTTGATGAGTTTGCAGAGTGCTTTCATAATCATCCTGGTTTTGTATCTGAGTCTCCCATCAAAGGATGTGTGCAACTTTATGATTCTGACTTTTACTATGAAACTGATATTTATGGCGGATTTACAGTGTTTGATGATTTCCATGGGTTTCCCATGCAGGGAAAGTGTTTCAGATAGAATGTCTTCTGGCATCCCATGGCACTCTCTAGAGGAACTAATGGTTTATGAAAGAAGTAGACTGCTGTGACAATATGGCTTGTTCCTATGCTGATGAAACTTGGGACTTTGCAATAGATATAGGAAGCCCATCAGAATGACAGATGGCTTATAGGCTACAAGGTGGCTCCAGACATGATCATTCTTATGCAGGGGTTACTTTTTGTGATCTTGATGGATCTATTGCCACCACACAAGTAACTATTTCCAAACACTTGGCTGGATCTATTATAGACAAAGGTGGTCAGTGAGTTAAAAATGCCATCAGGGGTCAGGTGCTTCAATCAAAATTGATGAGCCTTTAGAAAGATCTGAGGACTAGACCACTAAGAATACAGGACCAGATACAGAATACATAGTATCTGATGCAGGACAATGTGAAGCCGTGCAGAGAAGTAATGTTTTGTTTCCTTACAAGCAGAGTGGGGGAGGAGCATGCAGAAACTAACACTGGAGCCTTGGAACAGCAACAGAGTGAATTTTGTTTTTTGCTTATTGTTCGTGGTTTAAAAAATTCCTTCCCAGGAAACTATTGTCAGCAGCTTGCTTTGAGGACACTGTGGTCCTTTGGAGTGGTTCAGGACAGTGAGGAAAAATAGTCCACATATGTCCAGTATTTGTTCAGAGAACTGTATAGAATTTAATTCTCTTTTGTGAGAAACATTTTAAAGTAAATTTAGTGAATCTATTTTTGGTGATATTTTCTTTATATTTGCATTTATGTGCTTGATGTGTGTGTTTGTGTATGTAAGTGCAAGTGTCCACATGTTGTAGCATGCACGCGGAGGTCAGGACAATGACTTCAGGCATCACACCTTGCCTGCCGCCTGAGTGAGGCAAGGGCTCCAGCTTTATGTGAGTTCTGCAGCTCCAAGCTCAGGTTATCATGTATACATGATGAGCCATCTTCCCAGTCCCCAGGGTCTTCTTCCTTCTCCTCTTCCTCCTCTTCCTCCTTTTCTTCTTCTTCCTCTTCCGCATCTTCTTCTCCTCCTTCTCTCCACCCCATACACACACACAGAGACACACACGCACAATTTATTTGAGAGAGAGAATGGGTGCACCAGGGCCTTTAGCCACTGCAAACAGACTCCAGAAGCATGCTTCACCTTGTGTATCTGGCTTATGTGAGTCCTGGGGATCAAGCCTGGGTCCTTAGGCTTTGTAGGCGAGTACCTAACAGCAAAGCCATCCCTGCAGCCATGGATCTAGTCCAGGCTGACCTGGAATCTACTATGAAGTCTCAGGGTGGCCTTGAACTCAACACAGTTTTCCTACCTCTGCTTCCTGAGTGCTGGGATCAAAGGCATGCACCAACTGCCCTCCTTTTTTTAAAGACAATTTTGTGCTGGAGAGATGGCTTAATAGTTAAAAGTGCTTGCTTGCAAAGTCTGCTGGTCTGTATTTGATTCCCCAGTACCCATGAATAGCCAGATACACAAAGTTCAACCTCCACTTGAAAATTGTCTTTTAGGGCTGGTGAAATTGCTTAGCAGTTAAGGTGCTTGCCTGCAAAGCCTAAGGACTCTGGTTTGTTTTTCCAGGGCCCAGGTAAGCCAGATGCACAAGGGGATTCATGTATCTGGAGTTAGTTTGCAGTGGCTAATGGCCCTGGCGTACCCATTCTCTCTGCCTCTCTTTCTTTCTTCCCCCACTCAAATAAATAAATAAATAAAATATTTTTTAAAAAGAAAATTGTCTTTTAAAAATATTTTATTTATTGTAAGAAGAGAGTGACAATGAGAGAGAGAAAGAGAGGGAATGCCAGGATCTCCTTCCACTTCACAAAGAAACTCCATACTCATGCACCAGTTTGTGCATATAGCTTTACATGGTTACTGGAAAGTTGAACCCTGGATCATCAGGTTTTGTAAGTGAGCACCTTTAACCACTGAACAATCTCTCCAGCCCCAAGATGTACTATTTCTCTGTTGTATGTTGAATTATTTAGGACATGTTAGTGAACAGTTTAAAAAGTGGAAAAAAGTTCCTACGGATATTTTGTGTAGTATTTGGCATTTGTACTGATAGTTTAAAATCCACATCATTACAAAAGTTACATGATGACTTGATGGGTGTCCAAGTTGAAAAAGGGTTGATTAATACCTATTAAATCTGCTGAAACATTGCTCTTTTAAAGAAATGCAGTCATCTTAAATTTTAAAACTGGAAAGAAATACTGCCTTCCCCCAAATAAGCAGTTTATATAAGGATGTCAACTTTAGTTCATTTTATTTTGTCTGACATTTTAAAAATTAAGTTTTACTTGATATGAACATATTTAGTATGTAAACAAGACATGTTGTTATTATCCTTTCCCTCCTCCCTGCCACTTTGCTAAAGAGGCCTTCCCCATTGAGGATGCAGATCAACCCCCTGGGGGTTGTGGGTCATGCATTATGGGGGCAGCAGTTATGGGGAGAGGCAATGTCTCTGTACAAAATGTTCCAACTTGTGGCTCTAACAATCTTTCCACCCACTCTTCCACAAAATTCCCTGGGCCATATTGGGTGAATTTTAAGCCTACTTCAGTGATGAGCTCTTGGAGCCTATGGATCTCTGCTTTGGTAGGGGTTGAGTGTTCTCAGTGTCTATGTCCTTCACCCTTGTGCTGATACCAGGTTTAATGAGAAAGCAGCACTCTTGCTCATTTCCCTTTTTCCTCTGTGGTTTTAGCTTGGGCCAGGGTGAAGTGTGCTGGTTCATTTTTCTCTTCAGAGCCTGTTCCCATCTAAAAAGAGAAGCAGAATATCCAACAGAGAGTGAAGGCAGCACTTGTTAAATGGTATAACCATGATTAATTTAGAGAGAATTTAAAGGATATGGACCCTCTTATATGCCAAGATTAGTGGGAGATTGACATTAAAAAGCAAATCATCATCTGGGTATGATTCTGACTTGTTTCCAGACAGAGGTTGACCACTTTCCCCTGGGAGCTCTTGTAGTGCCTTCCAGCACTAGATGTACTAATTGTCTGGGGACTGACTCTCAGATTCCGACCAAGTCTCTCCATGGTCCATGCCAACAGCATATGGCATCTTCAACAGTAAGGTCTTACCATTAACCTCTGGTGGGTAATCAAATGCTCTGGCAGAACTCTGTCTGGTATGTTTTGGGGGTTCTAGTCAGTCTCTATGATCAACAGCTCATTGTGGATGTAAACCACACCATGGTACATGTAATTACAGGCCAGCTCCAAGGGAAAAGAAAAAAGAAATAGAAAGAAAGAAAAATAGGAGAAATTTAAAGTTAGGTTTTGTCTCACCCTCTCTAGGGTGCTTTGATTCAGGTGCTCCTCCTAAGGTCCTCTTGAGGATTCTGCCTTCTAGTCGAACTTTCAGGATATAGGATTCTATAGTACCAATTCAATTTTGGTTCAGTTTTGTGCTCCCATCCTCTCCCCTCCCCCCATGCTCTACTCTCCCTGTTTTTTTTTTTTTTTTTTTTTTGGTTTTTCGAGGTAGGGTCTCACTCTGGCTCAGGCTGACCTGGAATTCACTATGGAGTCTCAGGGTGGCCTCAAACTCATGGCGATCCTCCTACCTCTGGCTCCCAAGTGCTGGGATTAAAGGCGTGCGCCACCATGCCTGGCCTCCCTGTTTTTGAAGCCTTGAGATGCCATTCCAGTATGTCAGTAACTCAGGATGAGTCAGATTTGGAAACAAAGATGAGTGAGACCATGTTATATTTGTCTTTCTGTGATTGTGTGAGTTCATTTAGAATTATTTGTTCCAAGTTTGACCATTTTTCTACAAATTTCATTATGCCATTTTTTTCTTACTACTGAGTAGAATTTCATCATGTAGATATACCACATCTTGTTTATCCATTTATCTAATGATGGACACCTGGGTTGATTCCAGTTCTTAACTCTTATGAATTGAGCAGCTATAAACATGGTTGAGCAAATATTTCTGAACTGAGAAGTGGAGCTTTTAGGGTACCTCTATATTCAGCTTTTTTAGGAGTTTCCACATTGATTTCCATAGTGGTTGTACCAGCTTACATCCTCACCAACAGTGAATGAGTATTCCTATTTCTCCATAGCCTCAACAACATTTGTTTTCATTTGATTTTTTTTTAATGTTTGCTATCCTTACTGGGGTAAGCTGGAATCTCATAGTTGTTTTAATTTGCATTTCCCTACTGGTTAGGGATGTTGAAAATTTTCTTAAGTGTGTGTTAGCCATTTGTAATTCTTCCTCTGAGAACTCCTTATTCATTTCTCAGCTCCAATTTTGGAGTGGGTTGCTAGTTGTTTTATTCTTAAGTTTTTCTGGGCTCTTGGTAGATTCAAGATATTAGGCTTCTTAATGGTACCTCCGGTGAAGATCTCCCATTCAGTGGGTAAACTAATGGCCTTGATTATGGTATGTTTGTCTGTGCAAAATCTTTTTAGCTTCATGAGATCCCATTGGTTGAGTGCTTGTTTAATTTCCTGACTACTGGGGTTTTGTTCAGGAAGTCTTTTCCCAGGCCAATGTCATGGAGACAGTCTCCTATTTTTTTCTTCTAGTAGGAGAATTGTTTCACATCTTATATTGAGGTCTTCAATCCATTTGGACTTGATTTTTTGTATGTGGTGAAATGAGTGGGTCTAATTTCATTTTTCTTCATATGGTCATCCAATTTTTCCAACACCATTTGTTAAAGATGGTGTCTTTTCTCCAATCTACATTATTGACATCTTTGCCAAAGATCAAGCAGCTGTAAGTTACTTCACCCAAGGTCTTGGTCTTCAATTCTGTTCCCTTGGTCTATGTTTCTGTTTTTATTCCAATAACATGCTGGTTTTTTTGTCACTATGTATTTGTAATATAACTTTACAGGAGCCATTCAGTCCTGGACTTTTCTTTTGGGGATGGTTTTTATTACCTTTTCAATCTTCATGGATGTGATAGATTTATTTAGGAGATTAATCTGATCCAAGTTTAGCTTTCATAGGTGGTATGTGTCTAGGAATTCCTTCATTTCTTCCAGATTATTGAATTTTGTGGAGTAGAGGTTTTAGATATATGCCCTGATGATTCTTCCAATTTCATTCTTGTTTGTTGTAATCTCTCCTTTTTCATTTCTGATTTTCTGAGATAGAGGGAGAGAGAATGAGCATGACAGGGCCTCTAGCCACTGCAAATGAACTCCAGACACATATGCCATGATGTGCATCTGGCTAACATGGGACCTGGAGAATTGAACCTGGGTCCCTAGGCTTTGTAGGCAAGTGCCTTCACCGCTAAGCCATCTTTCCAGCCCCCAAAATGCCATTTTTAACAGACACCCTTGCTTACTTACAAAGTGTTTTTTAATCTGATAGAGAGAGGAAGAAAGAGGAGGAGAGGAGAGAGAGAGAGACAGAGAGATACTGAGAGATAGAGAGAGAATGGACACATCAGGGCCTCCGGCCACTGCAAATGAACTCCAGACACATGTGCCGCCTTGTGCATTTGGCTTATGTGGGTCCTGGGGAATTGAACCTGGGTCCTTAAGCTTCACAAGCATGCACTTTAACCACTAAGCCATCTCCCCTGCCCCTGATTTTCTTAATTTGAGACTTTCTTTTTGCTTGATCAAATTGACCAGGGATAGGTCAATCTTGTTTATTTTTTCAAAGAATCAGCTCTCTTTTCATTGATTTTTAAAATTGTTTTCTTAGTTTCCAGTTCATTAACTTCTACTCTAATCTTGATTATTTCTTTCCTTTGGAGCTGTTTGGGTTGGATTCATCTTGTTTTTTCCTGTGCCTTTAGGTGGAAAGTCAGGTTATTGATTTGGGATCTCTCTGTGTTTGTAATGAAGGCATTTAGTACTATGAATTTTTCCCTTATGGCTTCCTTTATTGTGTTACATAAGTTTTGGTAGGTTGTATTTTCATTATCACTCAATTCCAGAAATTTTACTATTTCTTTTTTGATTTCTTCCACAGTGCATTCATTGTTTTAAAGTGTGTTGTTCAATCTCCAGGAACTGGTTGACTTCTTGATGTGTCTCTTGTTAATTT
Source organism: Jaculus jaculus (assembly GCF_020740685.1). Taxonomy (NCBI): domain Eukaryota; kingdom Metazoa; phylum Chordata; class Mammalia; order Rodentia; family Dipodidae; genus Jaculus; species Jaculus jaculus. The sequence goes on along the minus strand of NC_059109.1, from coordinate 71,109,519 downwards.
CTAGCATTAAAACATTGTAATCTGACATGATACAGGAAGTTACTTCAATTTTCCTGACTTTATGAAGGCATGCTTTATGGCCTAATATATGGTCAATTTTGGAGAAGGTTCTGTGGGCTGCAGAGAAGAATGTATATTTTGTAGACTTGTGGTGGAAAGTTCTGTATATATCCGTTAGGTCGAGTTGATCTATGGTGTTCTTAAGATCTATTATTTCCCTATTGATTTTCTGTTTGAATGGTCTGTCTATTAATGATAGTGGAGTATTGTTGTCTCCAACTATGATGGTGTTGGTGTTTATTTCTGTTTTATTGTCAAGTAGATTTTGTTTTATAAACTGTGGTGCACCTCTGTTTGGGGCATATATATTTATGATAGTGATGTACTCATGTTGGTCATTCTCTTGATGAGTAAGAAGTGGCCTTCTTTGTCTTTTTTAATTACTTTTGGTTTGAAGTCTACTTTATCAGATATTAATATAGCAGCATCTGCTTGTTTTTATTTCCATTTGCTTGGAATATCATTTTCCAACCTTTCATCCTAAGGAGGTGCCTATCTTTAGTGGTGTGCTGGGTTTCTTGAAGACAGCTGATAGAAGGGTCCAGTTTTTTGATCCACCCTGATAGTCTGTGTCTTTTGATGGGCGAGTTAAGACTATTAATATTTAAGGATATTACTGTGAGGTTTGAATTAATCCCTGCCATAATGAGATGCTTTCTGGGGTTTGGTGCTTTCTTGTGTTTTGTACATTTTGAGCCTGGTCTATTTTGGTTATTGTGATCTTATTCTTGCTGGCTCTTTACATTGGTTGTTTAACTGTTCTGTGTGGAGTATTCACTGAAGTATTATTCTCTGTAGGTTTGCCTTTGTGTTCATATATTTATAGAGTTAACTTTTTTTTTTTTTTTTATTTTTTTATTTTTTATTTTTATTTTTTTTTTTTTTAAATTTTTATTAACATTTTCCATGATTATAAAATATATCCCATGGTAATTCCCTCCCTCCCCACCCCCACACTTTCCCGTTTGAAATTCCATTCTCAATCATATTACCTCCCCATTACAATCATTGTAATTACATATATACAATATCAACCTATTAAGTATCCTCTTCCCTTCCTTTCTCCACCCTTTATGTCTCCTTTTCAACTTACTGGCCTCTGCTACTAAGTATTTTCATTCTCACACAGAAGCCCAGTCATCTGTAGCTAGGATCCCCATATGAGGGAGAACATGTGGCGCTTGGCTTTCTGGGCCTGGGTTACCTGACTTAGTATAATACTTTCCAGGTCCATCCATTTTTCTGCAAATTTCATAACTTCATTTTTCTTTACCGCTGAGTAGAACTCCATTGTATAAATGTACCACATCTTCATTATCCACTCATCTGTTGAGGGACATCTAGGCTGGTTCCATTTCCCAGCTATTATAAATTGAGCAGCAATAAACATGGTTGAGCATGTACTTCTAAGGAAATGAGATGAGTCCTTTGGATATATGCCTAGGAGTGCTATAGCTGGGTCATATGGTAGATCAATCTCTAGCTGCTTTAGGAACCTCCACACTGTTTTCCACAATGGCTGGACCAGATTGCATTCCCACCAGCAGTGCAGAAGGGTTCCTTTTTTTCCACATCCCCGCCAACATTTATGATCATTTGTTTTCATGATGGTGGCCAATCTGACAGGAGTGAGATGGAATCTCAATGTAGTTTTAATCTGCATTTCCCTGATGACTAGTGACGTAGAACATTTTTTTAGGTGCTTATATGCCATTCGTATTTCTTCCTTTGAGAACTCTCTATTTAGCTCCTTAGCCCATTTTTTGATTGGCCTGTTTGATTCCTTATTAGTTAACTTTTTGAGTTCTTTGTATATCCTAGATATTAATCCTTTATCAGATATATAGCTGGCGAAGATTTTTTCCCATTCTGTAGGTTGCCTCTTTGCTTTTTTCACTGTGTTCTTTGCGGTGCAAAATCTTTGTAATTTCATTAGGTCCCAGTGGTTAATCTGTGGTTTTATTGCCTGAGCAATTGGGGTTGTATTTAGAAAGTCTTTGCCAAGACCAATATGTTGGAGGGTTTCCCCTACTTTTTCCTCTAGCAGTTTCAAAGTTTCCGGTCTGATGTTAAGGTCTTTAATCCATTTGGACTTAATTCTTGTGCATGGTGAGAGAGAAGAATCTATTTTCATCCTTCTGCAGATATTTATCCAGTTTTCAAAACACCATTTGCTGAAGAGGCTGTCTCTTCTCCATTGAGTATTTTTGGCATTTTTATCGAATATCAGGTGGCTATAGCTACTTGGGCTTACATCTGGGTCCTCTATTCTGTTCCACTGATCTACATGTCTGTTTTTGTGCCAGTACCATGCTGTTTTTGTTACTATGGCTCTGTAGTATAGGTTAAAATCAGGTATGGTGATACCACCAGCCTCTTTTTTGTTGCTCAGTATTATTTTAGATATTCGAGGTTTTTTATGATTCCAAATGAATTTTTGGATTGTTTTTTCTATTTCCATGAAGAAAGCCTTTGGAATTTTGATAGGGATTGCATTAAATGTGTAGATTGCTTTAGGTAAGATTGCCATTTTCACGATATTGATTCTTCCAAGCCAGGAACAAGGGATGTTTCTCCACTTTCTAGTGTCTTCTGCAATTTCTCGCTTGAGTGTCTTAAAGTTCTCATTGTATAGATTCTTTACTTCCTTAGTTAGGTTTATTCCAAGGTATTTTATTTTTTTTGATGCAATTGTGAATGGGAGTGATTCTCTGATTTCATCTTCTGTGTGTTTGTTGTTAGCATATACGAAGGCTACTGATTTCTGTGTATTTATTTTGTATCCTGCTACATTGCTGTAGGTTTTGATTAGCTCTAACAGCTTGCTAGTAGAGTCTTTAGGGTCCTTTATGTATAGAATCATGTCATCTGCAAATAGTGATAACTTGATTTCTTCCTTTCCAATTTGTATCCCTTTTATGTGTGTCTCTTGCCTTATTGCTATGGCTAAGACTTCCAAAACTATATTAAATAGAAGTGGAGACAGTGGACACCCTTGTCTTGTTCCTGATTTTAGTGGAAAAGCTTCCAGTTTTTCCCCATTTAGTAATATGTTGGTGTAGGCTTGTCATAAATAGCCTTTATTATAATGAGATATGTTCCTTCTATTCCCAGTCTCTGTAGGACTTTTATCATGAAGGGATGTTGGATTTTGTCAAATGCTTTCTCTGCATCTAATGAGATGATCATGTGGTTTTTGTCCTTCAACCCATTTATGTAATGTATTACATTTATAGATTTGCGTATGTTGAACCATCCCTGCATCTCTGGGATAAAGCCTACTTGGTCAGGGTGAATGATCTTTTTGATATACTCTTGTATTCTGTTTGCCAATATTTTGTTGAGAATTTTTGCATCTATGTTCATGAGGGAGATTGGTCTGTAATTTTCTTTTTTTGTTCTATCTTTGCCTGGTTTTGGTATCAGGGTGATGCTGGCCTCATAGAAGGAGTTTGGTAGGATTCCTTCTTTTTCTATTTCCTGGAAAAGCTTAAGAAGCAATGGTGTTAGCTCTTCCTTAAAAGTCTGGTAAAATTCAGCAGTGAATCCATCCGGGCCTGGGCTTTTTTTAGTTGGGAGATTATTGATAACTGCTCGGATCTCCATGTTTGTTATAGGTCTATTTAAGTGATTAATCTCATTTTGATTTAATTTAGGTAGGTCATATAGATCAAGGAAATCATCCATTTCTTTCAGATTTTCATACTTTGTGGAGTATATGCTTTTATAGTATGTCCCTATAATTTTTTGAATTTCTCTGGAATCTGTTGTGATGTTACCTTGTTCATCTCTGATTTTATTAATTTGTGTCTCTTCTCTCTTTCTTTTGGTCAGATTTGCTAAGGGTTTATCAATCTTGTTTATCCTTTCAAAGAACCAACTCTTTGTTTCATTAATTCTTTGGATTGTTCTTTTTGTTTCTATTTCATTAATTTCTGCCCTAATCTTTATTATTTCTTCCCGTCTACTACTTTTTGGTTTGCCTTGTTCTTCTTTTTCCAAGGCTTTAAGGCGAAGCATTAGGTCGTTTACTTGCGACCTTTCTAATTTCTTAATATAGGCACTTAAGGCTATAAATTTACCTCTTAGAACTGCCTTCATTGTGTCCCAGAGATTTTGGTATGTTGTGTTCTCATTATCATTTGACTCTATAAATTTTTTGATTTCCTTTTTGATTTCTTCATTGACCCACTCATCATTTAGTAGTGTATTGTTTAGCTTCCATGATTTTGTGTATGCTCTGTAGCCTTTCTTGCTACTGATTTGTAGTTTAATTCCATTGTGGTCAGATAGAATGCAAGGAATTATTTCAATTTTCCTGAATTTGTTAAGATTTGCTTTGTGTCCTAATATATGGTCTATTTTAGAGAATGTTCCATGTGCTGCTGAAAAGAATGTATATTCTGCAGCCTTTGGATGAAATGTCCTGTATATATCTGTTAGGTCCATATCTTCTATGACCTCATTTAGTCCAGATGCCTCTCTGTTTATTCTTTCCCTGGATGACCTGTCAATTGATGAGAGTGGGGTGTTAAAGTCACCCACCACCACCGTGTTTGGTGTTATCTGTGACCTTAGTTCTAATAGTGTTTGTTTGACGAATTTGGGAGCCCCCATGTTAGGTGCATATATGTTTAGGATTGTAATGTCCTCCTGTTGTAGTGTGCCCTTAATCAATATAAAGTGACCTTCCTTATCTTTTTTGACTAACTTCGGACTAAAGTCCACCCTGTCTGATATTAGGATAGCAACCCCTGCTTGTTTTCTAGGCCCATTTGCTTGAAACACCGTCTTCCAACCTTTCACCCTAAGATAATGTCTATCCTTTGTAGAAAGGTGAGTTTCTTGAAGACAACAAATTGTAGGATCCTGCTTTTTAACCCAGTCTGCAAATCTATGTCTTTTCGTTGGGGCATTGAGACCGTTGATATTAAGAGATATTATTGAAAGGTGTGTATTTATGTTTGCCATTTGTGTGTGTGTGTGTGTGTTACTTGTTCTACCTGTGCTCTCTTCTGTTAACTGGTATTTGAGTATGGCTGGTTTTTTCTAGGTTCCTTATATGTGTGCTTTTCCTTTTGTTCAGCATGGAGGATTCTATCAAGTATTTTCTGTAGAGCTGGTTTTGTCTTCAGATATTCCTTTAACCTGCTTTTGTCATGGAATGTCTTTATTTCTCCATCTATTTGGATGGATAACTTTGCAGGATAAAGTAACCTTGGTTGACAGTTGTTATCTTTCAGAACTTGGAATATATCACTCCAGGCCCTTCTGGCTTTAAAAGTTTGTGTTGAATAATCTGCTGTAATCCTGATGGGCTTGCTTTTGTAGGTAACTTGATTTTTCTCTCTAACTGCTTTCAATATTTTTTCTTTGGTTTGTGTGTTTGGAAGTTTGAGTATAATGTGGCGAGGAGAGTTTCTTTCTGGGTTTTGTCTGGCTGGGGTTCTAAAGGCTTCCTGTATCTGTATTGGCACCTCTTTCCCAATTTGGGGAAAATTTTCCTCTATGATTTTGTTGAAGATGCCTACTATGCCTCTGGAGTGGAATTCTTCTCCTTCTACTATGCCCTGAATTCTTATATTGGATCTTTTCATAGTGTCCCGAATATCTTGAAATTCCCACTCATACTTTTCTATAAGTTTGTCTTTCTCTTTGTTGGACTGCATTAGGTCTGCCACCTGATCTTCTAGCTTAGATATTCTGTCTTCTCCCTCATCCATCCTACTGGTGAGATTTTCTACAGAGTTTTTTATTTCATTAACTGTGTTCTTCATTGCTAGTAATTCTGACTGGTTTTTCTTTATTATTTCTATTTCTCTATTTATGTCTTGTATTGCCTTCTTTATTTCATTAAATTGGTGTCCTGCCTCTTCTTTGATTCCTTTGATTTCCTCTTTGATTTCCTCTTTGATTTCTTCTTTGATTGTTTTCATGTGTTCTTTGACCTCTTTGAACATATTTATAATTATTCTTTTGAACTCTTTCTCAGGCATTTCCTCTAACTCTTTCTCACTGGAGGACATTTCTGATGCATTAATACTTTTAGGTGGATTTATATCGTCTTGCTTTTTAGTGTTTCTTGTGTTATAATGTATATATTTTTGCATCTTGGATTAAGTTAATGCTTGGATTTTCTAGCTAGCTGTGTATTCTTAGCTGTATCAATTGATTTGGTGTAATATATTTTCAGGGTAGGACCTTAAGGTATTAGGTGTGGCTCTTAAGACTTTCAGAGTATCTACAAAGATGTTCTTAGGGGTTGAGTTTCCCTGCTATAGGAGTATTCAAGCAGGCTGAGTGGAATAATATACTGGTAGATTCTAAAATTTAGCTAAACACTGTACCCATTCCATCAAAAACAGCCCCGAGTATGTATGCAAGAGTAGTTATTATAATGACCAGATCCTCTATCAACAAAGAGGTTTAGATTTCTGGTCTGTTGAGGTATCCAAGTCAGCTTGTGACCAAGTGAGACCCTTCCCTGGTGCAATCCCAGTTACCTTGGGTGATTGTGGTCTCAGTCAAGTTGCTGCCTGGGTCGTCGGGCTGCTGTTCTGATTTCTGGAGCTGGGCACTTGCTTTTCCTATGGGGCAAACTGAGCTGCTGCCGCCGCCTCTGCAGCTGTTGTATGCGCCACCCCCGGAGCCCCCACCGCTGCTGAAGCTGCCGTTGCCGTGTCCCCGAAGCCGCTGCTGCGGGATATGTCACCGCTGCCGCTCCTGGGTCCGCTGCTGCTGGGGCCACTGGTACGGGTGCTGGAGCCGCTGAAGTTGCTGCCAAATTCTGCTCCTGCTTGGGTCCCGCCGTCAGCCCAAGTTGGCGTGGCCGGGTCCCGGGCCGCTGCTGTGTTCGCTGGAGCTGGGTTCAGGCGGCAGGGGAGGGGAGGGAGCCGCGCTGTTCTGGTTATATCGTTTCTCCACGTGTGCTTTTACCTCGCGGTCTGCTCCTCCCTCCGTTGCTCGCTGCCGCTCTCCCCTCATGTTTCCCGAGTTGCGGAGAGCGCGGTGTGAGGGGAAAATCCCGCACCTGGCTTGTCCTGCGGCTCGAGCCGAGAGACTGGCGGTTTTTCTGCCGCTCCGCGGCTGCGGCGGGTAGCCGAGTGGCCCGGAGCCGCTGTTCCCGCCTGTGCAGGCTCTGGATGCTCTGGAACTCTTCTACTTCTCCGCTGCCGCCTCAACTTCCTATACACCTCACTTTTTAGTAAAAGTGTGTATTTTGCTGAGTTTTTTTTGGTCTTCCCCCCCCCAGGCTGTTTTGGCGTGGTACCTACGCCGCCATCTTAACCGGAAGTCTCCAGAGTTAACTTTTTTCATGAAAAGTTTTTCTTTTTTTTTTTTACTTTTTAAAATTTATTTTTACTTTTTATTTTTCACACTTTTTATTAACATTTCTCATGATTATAAAAAATATTCCATGGTAATGCCCTCCCCCCACCCGGCACTTTCCCCTTTGAAATTCCATTCTTCATCATGTTACCTCCCCATCTCAATCATTATAGTTACATATATACAATACCAACCTATTAAGTACCCTCCTCCCTTCCTTTCTCTTCCCTTTATATCTCCTTTTCAACTTACTGGCCTCTGATACTAAGTATTTTCCTTCTCACGTAGAAGCCCAATCATCTGTAGCTAGGATCCACATATGAGAGAAAACATGTGGCGCTTGGCTTTCTGGGCCTGGGTTACCTCACTTAGAAGTTTTTCTTTTGCCGTCTATTATGAGAGATACTTTTGCTGGGTAGAGTAGGTTGGTTTGGAAGCCATAGTTTTCAGACTTTGAAGTGTTCCATTTCAGGCCCTTCTGGCTTTCACAGTTTCCATTGAGAAATCTGATGTAATTCTGATGCAATTGTCTCTGTATGTTGTGAGTTGTTTCTCTCTTGCTGCTTTTAACACTCTCTTCTTGTTTTCATTGTTAAGAGTTTTAACTATGATGTGTCTGGGAGAGTTTCCTCTTTGGTGCTGTCTGTTTGGTGTTCTGTGGCCTTGTTGTATCTGGATGGGCCTTTCTTTTGAGAGATTTGGAAACTTTTCTTCACTAATTTTGTTCCCTAGACCTCTGTCCTGGATTTCCTCTCCTTCTGTGTACCTGTGATCTGGATGTTTGGTCATTTTAGGGTACCCCACAGTTCCCTTATATTCTGTTCACTTGATTTTTTGAACTTAGCAAAGTTTTTGGCTTCATGATCAATTTGTTCTGTCTTGTCTTCCAGGTCAGAGGTTCTGTCTTCCACATGAATAACTCTGTTGGTCAGGGGTTCTAGAGAGGTTTATATAATTTATATTTGATTTTGTTTTCTGTTGTGTTATTTTGTATCATGTTCATCTCTTTTTTGAGATATGATTTTAATTTGACTTCTGATTTTTTTTTTTTTTTTCCAGGAAGGGTCTCACTCTAATCTAGGTTGACCTGGAATTCACTATGTCATCTTATGGTGGCCTTGAACTCATGACAATGCTCCTACCTTTGCCTCCCAAGTTCTGGAATTAAAGGCATGGGCCACCATGACCAGCCCTCTTAAGCAATTTCTTTTCTTTTTTTCATCGTCCTCTTAAGCAATATTTTTGTTGTTGTTTTCATGGTAGGGTTTTACCCTAGCCCAGGATAACCTGGAATTCACCATTTTTCAGTCTCAGAGTGGCCGTGAACTCATGGCGATCCTCCTACCTCTGCCTCTCGGGTGGTTGGATTAAAGGCATGCACCACCACGCCTGGCTTTTGAGCAATTTCTTTTTGGCATGTTCCACCACAACCAGCAAAACTTTGTGGTTTTCAAGAATTGCTAAGTTGTTTGTGGCTCCCTTACCTGCCTCATTTGTCTATGCTCTCCTGCTGGGTAGTGAAGACAGTACAGGTGGTCAACAGTCTTGTTTTTATGGTCAAGGTCAGTTAAGGGTCCTTGGGAGTTGTTTCTAGGGACTAAAGAGAAAACACATGTTCAATTAGTCATCCTCTATGCATTCTGCCACCTGCTGTGATGGAAAGAATGCTGTTGATCATGTAGCTTCCCTTGGAAGCTCTGAGGTCATTTCACTGTATTGACACTCCACTGTGCAGAATGCATACTGGCTAGAGTCTGAACTCAATGTTTCCACAGTTTTCCTGATCAAGAACACATGTGGCTCACCAGAGTTGCAGGACCTTTTGAGAGGTGGCCCACTGACTTCTAGCATTTGCTTGGACTGAGACAGGGACAAAAATATTGGCTATCATTTTGGTATGGAACTTTGGGATGTATTTGAGATTGTGAAGCCTTTCTTTGTTCTTTATTGGCTTATAATTCAGGAGTTATGGTGCTGAGCATTCATGGTCACACAGAAGTTTCACTGAGTCAGTGGCCTCCAGGTGCTTGTCTTGTAAATTCAACAAATAATACCCAGAGACAGGGCTGGAGAGATGGCCTATCAGTGAAGATGCTCACCTGCAAAGCCAAAGAACCCACTTCTACCTGGGTCTGAATTCCTTGTGCAGTCAGTGCGTGGGCAGGTACAGCAGTCTGGAGTGAGTAGGCCAGACCCATTTATGGTCCTCTCCCACCACTCAGGTCTGAGTTCCTTTCACATTAGTGTGTGGGCAGCCAGCGCCCTCTGGAATGAGTAGACCAGACTCTTGTATCTGGGCTCCTCCCACCTCCCCAGTGTAGGTTGCCTGCACTGGTCTATGTCCTGGAAGGCTCAGTATGAAGTAGGCCAGATCCCTGTTCCCTTACTCTTCATAGTCCCCTGGTCCTGGTAGGTCACATTGTACCTTGCTCAGGGAGGCCTGACACCTGTGTGAGCTGTGGAATCAGCCCTTTTACTCTGGCATCTTGACTGGCCACTACATACCAACATCCCTGTTCACCTGAGTCAGAGGGTGAATGGGCAAAAGGACACAAACTTGTTTTCTCCTCAATAAAATAGTCTTCCTAAAACGGGTACACAACAATGCAAAAAAGCCAATGAAAGTCAGAAAACTGAGAGATCTCCACCAAGGATGCCTAGTCCTACTATGGAAGCTTCCAAGGCAATCATAGTGAAATCAACCAAAATTCATTCCCAAAATGAAAACATAACAACCAAAGAGAAACTGATTTTAAAAAATTGCTGAACTTGGGCTGGAGAGATGGCTTAGCGGTTAAGCGCTTGCCTGTGAAGCCTAAGGACCCCGGTTCGAGGCTCTGTTCCCCAGGTCCCACGTTAGCCAGATGCACAAGGGGGCGCACGCGTCTGGAGTTCGTTTGCCTGGAAGCCCTGGCGCGCCCATTCTCTCTCTCTCCCTCTACCTGTCTTTTTCTCTGTGTCTGTTGCTCTCAAATAAATAAATAAAAAATGAACAACAAAAAAAAATTGCTGAACTTGAGGCAAACTATAAAAGAACCAAAAATTGTTCAATGAAATTGAAGAGAATCATCTCCTAGAGCTTCAGCTTTTGACAGTAGGCTTAACTTGATGGAAGAAAATGTTAGAACACGCCAAAGAGATATGAATAAATTGAAGATAAGTCAAGAAATTAAGACCTCAACAATTGGTTGATTACGATTAATGAAGACTTGATCAAATGCAAGAATGAACTACAGGAAGCATCAAGAAAATCAGAATTTGAACTGAAATCATACCTCAAAAAAGAGATGGACATTATAGAAAACAACACAACAGAAAACAAAAATCAAATAGAATTTATGAAAACTTCTCTACAACCACTCACTTACAGAGTTACTCATGTGGAAGATAGAACCTCTGGCCTGGAAGATAAAACAGAAGAATTTGATCAGGAAGCCAAAATCTTTGCTACATTCAAAAAAATCAAGTGAACAGTATACAGGGGAACTATGGGACACTCCAAAATGTCCAAACATTTGGATCATGGGTAGACCAGAAGGAAAGGAAATCCAGACCAGAGGCATAGAAAACATATTCAACAAAATTATTGAAAGAAATTTTCTGAATCTTGCAAAAGAGAGGCACATCAAGATACAACAGCCCACAGTACACCAAACAGATAGTACCAAAGAAGAGATTCTCCAAGATACATCATAGTTAAAACTCTTAACAATGAAAACAAAGAGAGAGCATTAAAAATAGCAAGAGAGAGTATTCCGGGAGCCCTAGTGGCTGTGGTAGAGATGACTGATCAGGGCTGAGCCCTGGGCTTTCTCCTCATTGTGGTAACTTGGCTTCCCTGGCTATTTTACTGCCACCTTGCTTCTGCATCTTAAGGCTCTCAGTGGAGCTGCTGAAAAATGAGCAGGAGGGGATCCCAGCCAACCTGATCCAACACTTGGACGTATGTGTGGAGATTCCCCAGCAGGGCATCATCCGTTCCCTGAACATGCACGTGAGCCAGGCCCTGCTGATCTGGGAGTATACCTGGCAGCAGCTGCTTGGGAGTGCGGAGCCTGCTGTGTAAAGTCCACCTCACCCACAAGCTGCTGCGGAAACCCCATCTTCCATACTTTATGGACTGATGAAATAAATTCTGAGATGCACCAGGATGACTTGTATTTCTCCTTCCTTGTGAGGTAATACCAAAACTTTTTTATGTGCCTTAAAAGATAACTCCCTTAATAAACTTTTTAAGTTGTAATGCTTTTTAAAATATTTTGAGAAGTTGTGGAAATAAAGCGTATTTTTAAAATGGTAAAAAAAAAAAAAAAAAAGCAGCAAGAGAGAAACAATTCACAACATACAAAGGAAATCCCATTAGAATAACATCAGTTTTCTCAATGGAATCCTTGAAAGCCAGAAGGGCCTGGAATGGAGCACTTCAAAGTCTGAAAAACTATGGCTTCCAACCCAAGCTACTTTACCCAGAAAAAGTATCCCTCATAGTAGATGGTGAAATAAAACTTTATGTGAAAAAAAAATCAACTGTATAATTATATGAACACAGAACCAAACCTACAGAGAATACTTGAGGGAATACTCCATACAGAACAGTCAAATAACCAATCTCAGGAGCCAACAAGAAGAAGATCACAAGTACCAGAATAAACCAGGCTCAAAACAGTACATAACACAAGTAAGCACCCAACCCCACAAAACACCTCATCATGGCATGGATTCATTCAGTCCTCACACTAATAACCTTAAATATGCATGGTCTTAACTCACCCATCAAAAGACACAGGCTATCAGGAAGGATCAAAAAACTAAACCCTTCTATTGGTTGTTTTCAAGAAACCCACCTCACCACTAAAGATAGTCACCCCATCAGTGTGAAAGGTTGGAAAATGATATTATAGCAAATGGAAATAAAAAACAAGTGGGTATTGCTATATTAATATCTGATAAAATATTCTTCAAACCAAAAGTAGTCAAAAAAGACAAAGAAGGCCACTTCTTATTAATCAAGGGAATGATCCAACATGAGCACATCACAATCATAAATATATATGATATGCCCCAAACAGAGGTGCATGACCATTTCTAAAACAAAATATACTCAACAATAAAATAGAAATAAACACCAACACCATCATAGTTGGAGACCAGTATTCCACTATCATCAATAGACAGATCATACAAGCAGAAAATCAATAGGGAGATAATAGAGCTCAAGAACATCATAGATCAACCAGCCCTAATGGATATCTACAGAACTTTCCACCCCAACTCTGCAGAATACACATTCTTCTTAGCAGCCCACAAAACCTCCTCCAAAATTGACCATATATTAGGCCATAAAGCATACCTTAATAGTCAGGAAAATTGAAGTAACTTCCTACATCATGTCAGATCACAATGCTTTAAAGCTACAAATTAGCAACAAGAGACACATCAAGAAGTCCACCAGCTCCTAGAGACTGAACAACACACTTTTAAACAATGAATGAGTCATGGAAGAAATCAAAAAAGAAATTGTAAAACTCCTAGTTTTGAATGTTAATGAAAACACAACCTACTAAAATGTATGGAACTCCATTGAAGGCAGTTATAAGGGGAAAATGCATAGCCCTAAATGCCTTCATTACAAAGACAGAGAGATCACAAATCAATCACCTGACCTGCCTAAAGGTGCTGCAAAAACAAGAAGTATCCAACCCAAAGAGCTCAATATGGAAAGAAATAATCAAGATTAGAGCAGAAATTAATGAATTGGAAACTACGAAAATATTTTTTTTTAAATTTTATTTATTTGAGAGCAACAGACACAGAAAGAAAGACAGATAGAGGGAGAGAGAGAGAATGGGCGTGCCAGGTCTTCCAGCCACTGCAAACGAACTCCAGACGCATGCGCCCCCTTGTGCATCTGGCTAACATGGGACCTGGGGAACCAAGCCTCAAACTGGGGTCCTTAGGCTTCACAGGCAAGCACTTAACCGCTAAGCCATCTCTCCAGCCCAAGGAAAACAATTTTTAAAAATCAATGAAACGAAGATCTGGTTCTTCAAAAAAGTAAACAAGACTGAAAAACCCCTCAAAGTGATCAAGCACAAAAAAGAGAAGTCTCAAAATAATAAAATTAGAAAAGAAAAAGGAAAGATCCTCACAGACTTCAATGAAATTGGAAGAATCATCATATTTTCAAAACCTCTACTCCACAAAATTCAATAATCGGAAGAAATGGATTAATCTCCTAAGCAAACCTGTCACATTCATGGAGATTGTGGAAATCAATATGGAGGTTCCTAAAACAGCTAAAAATAGATCTACCAAATGGCCCAGCTTTAGCACTCCTAGGCATATATCCTAAGGATTCATCTCATTACCGTAGAGATTCTTGCTCAACCATGTTTATTGCTGCTCAATTCACAATAGCTGGGAAATGGAACCAGCCTAGATGTCCTTCAACTGATGAGTGATAATGAAGATATGGCACATTTATACAATGGAGTTCTACTCAGCCATAAAGAAATATAAAGTTGTGAAATTTGTGGGAAAATGGATGGATCTGGAAAAGATTATACTAAGTGAGGTAATCCAGGCCCAGAAAGCCAAACGTCACATGTTCTCTCTCATATGTGGATCCTGGCTACAGATGATTGGACTTCTATGTGAGTAAGAAGAAAACTCAGTAGCAAAGGCCAGTAAGCTAGGAAAGAGATAGAAAGGGAAGAGAAAGGAAGGGAGGGGGTATACTTAATAGGATGGTATTGTATATATGTAAGTAGAAGAATAGATTAATGGGGGTGAAAAGGCCCAAGTGAGGTCAGGGAAGAAAACCCAGACAGATCACCCAGTCCAACAAGGATCACAACTAACCAAAACATAGAAGAGTGTTTAGGATCAGAACATCAAGTGGAAACAATGAACAATGCAACCCTGACCAAACTACTGCTAGAACTGACAGGAAAGCTACAAAGGATAGATAATCGTATGGATGCTACCATCACTAAGCTAGAGCAGTATGATAAGACACTGGAAGGAATTCAAAGAGAGCTAAGAGAGTTGAGGGAGAGTGAAAAAAAAGAGGACCTTAAAAATCAGCTGGCCACACTAAATGAAAACATAAAGAAATGCAAGGATGATTTCCAAGAATCATCAAGAAAATCAGAAAATGAGACAAAAAGGGAGCTGGACAAAGCGATGGAAGTGATACATAGAAAAGTAGTAGAAAATGCAAACTTAATTGAACAAATCCAAAACTCACTAGAGGCTCTCAAGAATAGAGTCAGCGAAGTGGAAGATAGAAATTCTGATTTGGAAGACAGGATGGAAGAAACAGTTCGAGAGTCCAAAAATTTCAGTAAGTTCAAAAGTTCCTGTGAACAGAACATGAGAGAATTGTGGGATACACTACTATCTTAGTTAAGCTGATATCAGCACAAGGGTGATAGAGAAAGATACTGAGGACCCTCAACACCTCAACACCAAACCAGACATCTAGATGCTCCTAAGAGCCAATCACTGAAATAGACTTAAAATGCTCCCAGCATGGCTCAGAGAATTTTGCGGAAGAGGGGGGCAGAAAGATTGTTAGAGCCACAAGTTGGGAAATTTTGTACAGAGTCATTGCCTCTTGCCCATAACTGATAGCTGCCCCCATTAATGTGTGACCCACAATCTCCATGGGGTTGACTTGCACACCAATGAGGAAGGGCTGTTCAGAAAAGGGCGGGGATGAGGGAAAGAATGGTACCAACATGTGATGTTTGCATACAAAATATGTTCATATCTAATAATAAAAAAGTAAATAAAATAATAAAAAATAAGATAAATAAATGTAGCCCAGCTGGCACCTGCAGTGTGAGTTACTTGGCTGAAGATCCAGTTGTATTGCACCCAACATTTAAACATATGGAACTATGAGGTAATAAGTTTCTGTTGTTTTAAGTCACTGTATTTGTGATAATTTGTTATGCAGCAATAAAATAACTAACATAACAAGACTGAAATGTTTGGCAGGCAACATGAAGCAATATATGGTACAACAGAACTAAAAACCACAACTGAAGTAAAACAAAACAAAAACCCACAATGTGAGAGATTACAAACAGATAAAAAGGGCCTCATTAGCACAGTAGGTAGCATATCAGTCTCATGAAAACAGACACCATAGAGGAAAAAATGTGGATCTTGCAAAATTGTAGAAATAAAATACCCAGACCAAAGTAGAGAAATACAATAAGATGAAACTGCAGAGACAGAAATAATAAAAGCCAAGGGGGAATATGTGTTATACATGGAATTAAAGTCTCAGAGGAGAGACAAGAGTAAATAAGACAGCAATCTAAGTTCTTCTGGATAAGTTTTGGCATTGAAGCCATGCTTGAGGGAAAAGGACTACAGTTACTAAAGAGAGACCAGAGCATCTCTGCCAGTGAGCCAAAATGCCAGTGCCCACATTGTGACTGATGGAATAACAAGCACTTTCTCTCTGTGCCAATTAACTACTTCAGTGATCCCTTAAAGCCTAGAAACTGTGCCACACTGATCTTCAATCATGAACCAATGCTCTGGTCTGCTCACAGTAGCCAGAACCATCCCTAGACACACTGCAACCATCTCTGTGTACCTCTGCCATGTGAACTCACTGACATAGTAGTTCCTGGAGGCCCTGCAGCTGCTTCCAAAGTGCTGCAGTTGTACTTGGGCAATGCAACCCCAGCCACTCCACCCCACCCCACAGATCACAGCACTGTCTCTACAAGTGAACTTCATGAAAACACACCCCACTGCTGTGTGTCCCCAACTGTGTACAGGATATGGAAATTGGTGCTCTGACCCCATGCCAAAATCCAGCAGTTATGGCTGAAGAAGCTCTATGGAGGCTTCACAACAGTTTCCAACTGACACCAAAGCCAATACAGCCTACTAAACTGACACCTTATGACTTTGGAGGGAAGCCTTTCACTGTGAAAGACGTCTTATAAAATTAGTAGAGACAACTGATCAAATATCCACTGTGCATGCCAACATAGGAACACAGGTGTATGAAAAAGCAAGTTAAGACCAGGTACAGTGGTGTATACCTGCAATCCCAAAACGCATGAAGCTGAAACAGGAGAACTGAGAGGTCATAACCAGAGCAACATATTGGAAATAAACAAATGAACAGACAAAAGCATTCTAAACACAACACATGCCAATGTGAAATTTTTCTTTTTTTATTATTTTTTATTTATTTATTTTTGCACCATTTTATTTTATTTTTTAAATTTTTTTCTCAACAATTAATTCATTTATTCAGTGTCAGCATTTAGGAACATAATTCACCACATTGGGTACAGTCACAAAAATTGAAAACTTTTTCCATACAAGCTGAACTACTTTACAACCTCCCCAACAATGAATGACAGTTCCCCTTTCTATACATCCTCACCAGCCTGTGTTATTTTTTGGACTGTTTTTAATAATGAAAATTCTAACTGGAGTGAGATTCACTGTAGCTTTATTCACATTTCTGTGATGGCTAATAATAGTGAGCATTTTTTCATGTGCTTTTTAGCCACTTGTGCTTCTTCTATTGGTCAGTCTCAATTCAGATTGTTGGTCCATCTTTTAAAATTAGTCTACATGGGTTTTTAAAAATTATTTTTAGTTGACTTATTAAAACAAAACACTTTCAGGGCTGGAGGGGTGGCTTAGCGATTAAGGTGCTTGCCTGCGAAGCCTAAGGACCCAGGTTTGATTCCCCAGTACCCGCAAAAGTCAGATGAACAAGGTGGTACATGCATCTGGAGTTTGTTTGATGTGGCTGGAGGCCCTGGCATGTCCATTCTCTTTATCTACCTCTTCCACTCTCAAATAAATAAATGAGTAAAAGAATTTTTAAAAAAATTTATTTATTTATTTGAGAGCGACAGACACAGAGAGAAAGACAGATAGAGGGAGAGAGAGAGAATGGGCGCGCCAGGGCTTCCAGCCTCTGCAAACGAACTCCAGACGCGTGCTCCCCCTTGTGCATCTGGCTAACGTGGGACCTGGGGAACCGAGCCTCTAACCGGGGTCCTTAGGCTTCACAGGCAAGCGCTTAACCGCTAAGCCATCGCTCCAGCCCAGAATTTTTATTTTTATTTATTTATTTAACAGAGAGAAAGGGGCAGAGAGAGGGAGAGAGAGGGAGAGAGAGAGAGAGAATGGGAGCACCAGGGCTTCCTTGCAGCCACTACAAGTGAACTCCAGACACATGTGCCACCTTGTGCCTCTGGCTTAGGTAGGTCCTTTGAAGCTGAGTCCTTTGGCTTTGCAGGAAAGTGCCTTACTGCTAAGCCATCTCTCTAGCCCCTGGTTAACTTTTTTTTCTTTTTGGTTTTTCAGGGAAGGGTCTCAGTTTTGCCCAGGCTGACCTGGAATTCACTATGTAGTCTCAGGGTAGCCTTGAACTCATGGTGATCTGTCTCCCAAGTGTTTGGTATCTGTTAATTTCTTATGTATTTTTCTTTTCTTTTTCTTGTTTTGGGGGAATATTCAATTTTGCCAGTAAATTTGTTGAACAGGCTAGCTTTTTCCCACTGAATGTTTTTGACTAGCTTCTCAAAGCTTAGGTGGCCAAAGCAGTGTGAATTTGTTTCTGGGACTTCTAATCTGTTCCATTGGTCTATATGTCTGTCTTGGTGCTTTGTGCTGTATTTATCACTATTGCCCTGTAGTATAATTGTAGATCAGGTATTGTGATACCTCCAACACTGTTCTTTATCCTTAGAATTTCTTTGGTTATTTTTGCTTTTTGGGGGTCCATATGAATTCATGGATTTTTTTTTCCTGCTAAGTAAGGAACATCATTGAATTTTATGGGAATTGTATTCAATCTGTAGATTACTCTTGGTAATATAGCCATTTTCACAATATTAATTTTTCAAGTCCAGAAACATGGAAGCTTAGTGTCTGAAGTTTTCATTGTACAGATATTTCACATTTTTGTTAAGCTTATTCCCAGGTATTTAAATTTGTGTAGGTATAGTAAATGTGATGTTTTTCTTGATTTCTTTCTCTGCAAGTTCATTATAGGTGTATATGTAAGTTACTGATTTCTTTGTGTTGATTTTGTATCCTAAAACTTTACTAAAGGCATTTTTAGATCTTGGAGTTTTCTTATAGATGCTATTAGCTCTTTTAAATATAGAATCATGTCATCTGAAGATAGGGAAAGAGTAATTTCTTCCTTTCCCATTTTTACTCTGTTTATGTCCTCTTCTTGTCTTATTGCTCCAGCTAGCACTTAGAGCAAAATATTGAATAGAAGGAGTGATAGTGAGCATCCTTTTCCTATTTCTAATTTTAAAGGAAATGGTCTCAGTTTTTCTCCATTCAATATAATATTATCTGTGTTTTTTTCTATATATGGCCTTTATTATCTTGAAGTGTATTCCATCTATTCCCACTTTCCCCAGGATTTTCATCATGAAGGCATGCTGTACTTATCAAATGCTTTTCAGCATCAATTAAGATGATCATGCGGCTGGGTGTGGTGGCATACACCTTTAATCCCAGCATTTGGGAGGCAGAGAAGGTAAGAGGATCGCCATGAGTTCGAAGCCACCCTAAAATGACTTAGTGAATTCCAGGTCAGCCTGAGCTAGAGTGAGAAACTACCTTGAAAAAACAAAAAATAAAAGTAAAGATGATCATGTATTTTTCATCCTTAAGTTTATTTATATAGTATATTACACTTATTGATTTATTTATGTTAAATCCCTATATGAAGCTCACTTGGGCATGAAAGGTAATCTTCTTAATGTGTTCTTGAATTTTGTTTGTGAGGATCTTTTTTTAAGCACCAGAGTGCCCTTGTGGAACATTTGAAGATTTTTTTTGTTTGTTTATTTTTATTTACTTGAGAGTGACAGATAGTCAGAGAGAGAAAAAGATGTGGCGGGGGGGGGGTCAGGGAGAGAATGGATGCATCAGGGTCCCCAGCCACTGCAAATGAACTCCAGATGCATGCACCACCTTGTACATCTCGTTTACATGGGTTCTGGGGAGTTGAACCTCCAACTGGAGTCCTTAGGCTTCACAGGCAAGTGCTTAACCACAAATATATATCTCCCACCCCTGTTTGTGAGAATTTTTGTTGAGAACATTTGCATTATGTTTATCAGGTAAATCAGTGTATAGTTTTCTCTTTGTGTGTGTGTGTTTATCCAGTTTAAGAACCAGGATAATACTGGCTTATTTAAATGAATTTGAAAGTATTCCTTTCCCTTCTCTTTTGTAGAACAACTTAAGAAGACTTGGTATTAAGTTGTCTTTTAAAATAAAAACCAAGCATAGTGGCACATGGGAGGTGGAAACAGGAGGATCAGGAGTTCAAGGTTGCAGGGAGACAAGGCCAGCCTGAGGCTACATAAGACTCTGTCTCAAAAAAATTTTAAATGATTAATATGTAAAACCATTATTCCATCTCCCAAAGAAATTTACAGTTTAATTATTTGTCCTTACAGATGCTATCCAGTAAGATAAAAATACAGAAATGTGGGCTGGAGAGATGGCTTAGCAGTTAAGGCATTTGCCTGCAAAGCCAAAGAAGCTTGGTTTGATTCTCCATGACCCACGTAAGCCAGATTCACAAGGGAGCACATGCATCTGGAGTTCATTTGTAGTGGCTGAAGGCCCTGGCATGCCCATTCTCTCTCCCTCTCTCTCTCTCTCTCTCTCTCTCCCCCTTTTTCTCTCTCTCAAATAAATAAATAAATAAAATTTTAAAAAGAATACACAAATGTATTAAGAAAGCATAATGCACTGTGAAAGTCAATCTTAACAATTCCAGAGAAAAAGCTAGTGCACTTGTGCCATCTGGTGGCACATGTCATTCAGATTGCAGGTGCTGAACACTGAAGGTGAGAGGGAAAGCTAGAGCCACTATAAATTCAGTACCTAACACATTAGAACTTTAATGCATACATATGAGTACACACACACATATAATTTAGCACTGAATTTTTACTTTAATGAAAAATTTAAGCCAGTCATGGTGGCCCATATCTGTAATCCCAGCTGGACTTTGTCAGAAAGAAAGGAGAGGAGGGAGCAAAGGAAAGAAAGAAAAAGAAAATTAGCTCTATTTATTTGCAAGGTCCATACTATTTATATACTGAATAGCTTCCATAAGTTTGTGAAAATTGCATTACAGAATATGAAGTGAGCCAGGCATGGAGACATAGCTGTAATTTTAGAACTCTAGAGGTAGGAAGATCACCATAGGTTTGAGGCCATACTGGGTCACATAGTGGGTTCCAGGCCAGCCTGTGCTAAGAAAAGAAAGGAAGAGAAAGACAAGACAGACAGACAGACAGACAGAAAGAGAGAAAGAAAGAATGAAAGAAAGAAAGAAAGAAAATAAATATAAAGTAAGGGGTTAGGATATAGCTCAGTAGAGTGCTCGCCCAGCATGGATAAGGCCCTGTATTTGAGGAGGTACTAATTACTATCAAGGTTCTTTATCCACCTGATGTGTATAGTAAGACGAGCAAGAAGATCTCATTTACTTTTATATGCTCTCTATAGCTCCATGTTTATAGGAGGTATGGAAGTACCTGAGTGGAAATAAGCATCTAGGGGTATACATAAAAAACAAAATACAGTTTGCTTTATATAACATGACCCAGATATAAAACAAGAGATGTGAACTCTACTCCCTCCATGATGGTAGGATATGCATGTTTTGGGCTTAGGGTTTGTTTTTTTTTTAATCACAATTTCCATTTACTATATACTTAACCACCTTAGTTGAATTTTTTTTATTAGTGTTATACTCAGTGAATACAGTCAAGTTGGTAGCATTGTTAGCCTCCTCTCTGTCCTCCCCCCCCTCCACAGGGACCCTCCTTGTTGGGGTATGTGGGTCATGCATTGTGGGGTTAGCCATCAGTTTGGGGTAGGAGAAATGTCTCTGTGTACCATGACCCAACATGTGGCTCTGACATTCTCCCCCCAACCTCATTTCCACAAATTTCCCTGAGCCATGTTGGGTTCATTTTAGGTCTACTTCAATGGTGAGGTCTTGGGAGCCTCTGTGTCTCTGGATATCTGGTCCAGTAGGAGTTGATTGTTATCTGTGTCGATCTCCTTCACCCTTGTGCTGGCTCCAGGTTCACCATGAAAACAGCACTCTTGCTTATTTCCCCACTTATTCTTAGTTTCAGCTGGGGCCCTTTTGAGGTATGATGGGGTGGTTCTCTCCTTAGGATCTGCATCTATCTGAAAAAGAGAAGAAAATTCACCAACAGAGAGTAAAATTAGCACCAGATAAATGGGATGACCATATTTTTTTTAGAGAGAGAATTTTAATAGATGTAGGCCCTCTTGTAGTCCATGGTTGGTGGGAGCTTGATAATGGAGAGTGGGCTCATTTTTGGATATGATTTTGACTTGTTTCCCAGCTCCAGTTATGGGTTCCATTCAACTGAGAAGATCAGTTAGCTAAATCAAGAGCAGTTAGTTTCCCACCATGGCTGTGTGCCACTATTGCAGTTGTGTGAGCATCATGTCAGGTTGTTTGCTGCTAAGTAGGTTAGACCATGACTTGCTTGGACAGATATTGGTCATTTTCCCCCAGTTTCTCATGTAGCACCTTCTGGTACTAGACACACTAACTGTCTGGGACTGACTCTCTTCCAGCTTCGAGCCATGTCATTCCAAGTTACATGCCAACAGCATATGGTGTCTTCAGCAGTAGGGTCTTACCACTAACCTTTGGAGGGTCATCAAGTCCTTTGAGAGAAATCTGTCTTCTTTTGGGAAACCTTGTAGGTATCTCTGATTAAGAGCTTACTGTGGATGATAGCCACATGCTGGTACTGGGAGTTACAGGTCAGCATCCAAGAAGAGAAGAAAGAAAAATAAGCAAAAAGAAAGAGATAGAGAGACGAGGGAGGAAGAGAGAGACACAGAGAAAGAAACAGGAGAAAATGAAGGTCAGTCTTCAGCATACCCTCTCCAGGGCCTTGTGATTCATGTGTTCCCTCTAAGGGCCTGGTGAAGGTTCAACCATTTGGTTTGTCTTTTAAGATGTAGAATTTTATGGCACCATTGCTGTTTGGATCCAGTTTTTTGTTCCCACCCCCCCCCTTATTCTCCCCTCCCTCCACACCCACCCTATTGTCTGATCCTTGAGATGCTTGCTAGGTATGTCAGCATCTCAGGTAGATTCAGGTTAGGAGCTGTAGATGAGTGAGAATATGCAGTGATTATTTTTCTGTGACTGGGTAAGTTTGCTGAGAATGATCTGTTCCAGGTTCAATTATTTTTCTTCAAATTTCATTGTGTTGTTTTTCCTTACTGCTGTGTAGAATTCCATCATGTAGATATACCAAATCTTAGTTATTCATTCATCTAATGATGGGCATCTGGGTTGATTTCAGCTCTTAGCTATTATGAATTGAACAGCTATAAACATGGTTGAGCAAACCTCTCTGAACTCATATGTGGAGCTTTTAGGGCACATGCCCAGTAAGAGAATAACTGGGTCTGTTGGTAACTCTATAGTCAATATTTTTAGGAGTCTCCATATTGCTTTCCAAAGTGGTTGTACCATCTTACATTCCCACCACCAGTGGATGAGGGTTCCTATTTCTCCATGTCCTAACCAGCATTTACAATCATTTGATTTTTTTAATGTTTACTATTCTTACTGGGATAAGATAGAATCTCATAGTAGTTTTAATTTGCATTTCCTTGATGATTAGGGATGATGAACATTTTCTTAAGTATGTGTTTGCCATTTGGATTTCTTCCTCTGAGAACTGTCCGTCTAGTTCTTTGCCCCATTTTTGTGAGTGGGTTATTTGACTTTTTATTGTTTCAGTTTTTGAGTTCTTTGTAGATTCTAGAGATTAGGCTTCTGTCCACTGGATATTCAGTAAATATTTTCTCCCATTCTGCGGGTAATCTATTGGCTCTGGTTCTTGTATATTTGTCTGTGAAGAAACTTTTCAGCTTCATGTGATACCATTGGTTGAGTGATTGTTTAAATTTCTGTGATACTGGGGCTTTTGTTCAGGAAGTCTTTTCCCATTCCTATATCATGGAAAGCTCGTCCTATATTTTCTTCCAGTAGTAACTGAGTTTCTGGTCTTATGTGGAGGTCTGATCCATTTGGACTTGACTGTTATGCATGGTGAAATGTGTGGATCTAGTTTCAATTCCCTGCATATGGTTATCCAGTTTGTCCAGCACCATTAGTTGAAGATGCTGTCTTTTTTCTAGCCTATATTGTTAGTGCCTTTGTCAAATCAAGTAACTGTAGTTGCTTGACCCAAAGTCTGGATTCTCAATACTGTTCCATGGGTCTATAGTCCTGTTTTTATGCCAGTACCATGCTGTTTTTTATTACTATGACTTTGTAATATACCTTTAAATCAGGTATGGTGATGTCTCCAGAGGTGTTTCTTTTGCTGAGGATATGTTTGGGTATCCGAGGCCTTGTACCTTGCCATATGAATTTTGAGATCATTTTTTTCTATCTCTGTGAAGAACAATGTTGGAATTTTGATTGGTATTACATTAAGTCTGTATATTGCCTTGGGCAGCATTGCTATTTCCACAATGTTAATTCTGCCTATCCAGGAACATGGGAGGTCTTTCCATTTTCTCAAATCCTCCTCAATTTCTTTTTTGAGTGTTTTTGTTTTCATTGTATAGATCTTTCACTTCCTTGGTTAATGTTATTCCAAGGTATTTTATTTAATTAATTTATTAATTTTACTATTGAAAGTGCGACATTTATTTATTTCTCTGTATCTTTGACATTTGCATATAGAAAGGCTAATGACATTTGTGCATTGATTTTGTATCCTGCTACTTTTCTGAAGGAGTTAATCACTGTTAAGAGTTTGGGGATGGAGGCTCTCTGGGTCTCTTAGGTATAGAATCATGTCTGTGAATAGAGCTAACTTAATTCTTCCTTTCCAAATTGTATCCCTCTTATTTCTTTCACCTGTCTTATTGATTGAGCTAAGACTTCCAATACTATATTGAAGAGCAGAGGTGAGAGTGGATACCCTGTCTTGTTCCTAATCTCAATGGGAATTCCTTTAGTATCTCTCCATTAAGTATTTTTTGGGCTTTAGGAGCTTTATATAGAGACTTTATTAGATTGAGATATAAACTGACTATGCCAATTCTCTCCAATGTTTTGATTATGAAATGATGTTGTATTTTGTCAAAGGCCTTTTCTGCATCTATCAAAATAATCATGTGGTTTTTGTGTTTAATCTTATTGATGTGATGTATTACATTGACAGATTTCCATATGTTGAACCACCCCTGTGTTCCTGGGATGAATCCCACTTGATCAAGGTGGATAATGCTTTTGATGTGTTGTTGGATTCAGTTTGTGAGGAGTTTGTTCAGGATCTTTGTGTCTAAGTTCATCAGGGAAATAGACCTGTAGTTTTCTTTTCTTGTGGCATCTCTGCCTGGTTTTGGTATTAGGGTCATACTAGCTTCACAGAAGGAGTTGGGGAGCTTTCCCTGTTCTCCAGTTGTGTGGCACAGTTTGAGAAAGACTGGTTTCAGGTCTTGCATGAAGGTTTGATAGAATTCAGCTGAGAAGAAGCCATTTGGTCCTGGACTCTTCTTTTTGGGGAGGTTTTTTATTAACTTTTCAATTTCTATGGGTATGATAGGTTTGTTTAGGAGATTCATCTGCTCTGAGTTTAGCTTTGGTAGATGGTATGTGTCCAGGAATTTATCAATTTCTTATGTATTATCCAGTTTTGTGGAGCAGAGGTTTTTGAAATAAGTCCTGATGATTCTCCCAATGTCACTATGTCTGTTGTGATCTCTCCTTTTTCATTTCTAATTTTGTTAATTAGAGACCTCTCTCCATATCCCGCCCCCCCTCTTTTTGCTTGATCAAATTGGCCAGGGGTTTGTCCATCTTATTTATTTTTTTAAAGAACCAGCTCTTTGTTTCATCAATTTTCTTAGTGGTTGTCTTAGTTTCCAATTCATTAATTTCTGCTCTGATCATAATTCTTTCTTTCTACCTGGAGCTTTTTGGGTTGGATTCTTTGTGCTTTTTCAGTGCCTTTAGGTGGGTGGTTAGGTTATTGATTTGGGATCACTCATTAATAGTTCACTGATGCTAATTTGTTATGGTTTAAGGGTTATAAAAACTGGCTTTAAGACTCTTGTAAAGTAAGTTAACTTCCTCTATTTATTAAGGTTTTAACTATTGGAGAAACTGAGTCTTAAGATAAAGGTTCACATATAAGTGTTTAAGTTCCAAAGATGAGGTACCCTTACTTAAAGACATAACTTTAAAGATACCTTCTGTTTTATTCTGATTCTATTGAACAGTCATCACTAGGTTTAATCACCTAATTTTAAGTGATTTAATTTCAATCGCTATTACCTTTATGCTCCTGTTGGGAAAAATATGTTGGGATAGCTTGTTTAACCTTTATCAAGTTTAAGTCATGAGTAAAATATAAACTTGTTTTATGTTAATAAAAATTTCTATGGTACATAAAATCAATGGCTATCAAGATTAAACTAAAATCATTGATTGTCAAAGTGATGTTTTTTCTTTCAAAACAGATTTGTTAAGGGTTGTATTAGAGCTTAGCTATTTTGGCTCAAAAAAGACTAGATTCTGCTCTATTGTATGTAAAATAACTGTCTCATTTCTGGAATCTAAAGTCCAGTACTTATAACAAAATTAGCTCTTAGCCAGGCATGGTGGTGCACGTCTTTAATCCCAGCACTCGGGAGGCAGAGGTAGAAGGATTGCCATGAGTTTGAGGCCACCCTGAGACTACATAGTGAATTCCAGGTCAGCCTGGGCTAGAGTGAGACCCTATCTCGAAAAAACAAGCAAACAAAAAAATTAACTCTTAAGACATATTCCTTACTTCAGGGTACAGCCTCATGCTCAAACAATGGTCCTCATCTGAGAAAAATAATTTCAAGTTCTGTAATTCTGTTTCTAATGTTCTCTGGGTAATTGGTACCC
Organism: Jaculus jaculus; assembly: GCF_020740685.1. Taxonomy (NCBI): domain Eukaryota; kingdom Metazoa; phylum Chordata; class Mammalia; order Rodentia; family Dipodidae; genus Jaculus; species Jaculus jaculus. The sequence goes on along the minus strand of NC_059109.1, from coordinate 71,083,133 downwards.
ATACAGGTATCTGTGCTAATCAAAGATGTTTTCAAATGCAAGTGCTAAGACTTTATACTGTTTTACTTGTCCTTTTCTGACAGTTTCTAGGTTCAATTAATTGGTTAAAGTTGCATTATTTTCAAGACTGTGAACAAGTTCTGCCTGTATTTATAACTATTAGATAAAGTGTAAGATGGGCCTCAGATGTGGCTTATGATGCCACAGGACAACAAAATTTTGAAAGGTTGGACAAAATGATTTTAAGAAGCTCTTATGTCATTTAACTAAATCTATTTCAGTAATCAGATGTGCTTTCTATATACATACATCCAGGCTGGTGTAACTTCCTTTCTAAGTGTATTAATAACCTATATAGAAGCCAAAGCCAATTGGAATCATGGGTGGGGGGAGACCAATATTTTGGCCTGTGTTCCCAGGTCATGAGGCCACTGGAGATGATGGGATACTTCTATACTGGCCCCCTGGTAAGTCACCTGTCTTCCTAATCAGGGAGGATACAGAGATCCAAACAAAAAAGTGGTGTACAGTCTGAAGCAAGAGAGTCACAATTGAGGAACAATCAGTCCTCCTGGCTTCCCAAAGAAGGAAAAACTACTTGGCCAGCATGGCCCTGACTCTTCTTAACAGACAGAAAACACCAGTAAGCTATAAAGCTACTCCTGGGGCCTTAAAATCTCCTTTGGAGAGCCATTAGTGACCTCCAAAACTAATCCTTGATTAAATTTTGGCTATCTGCTTGGTCTTGAGCACTCAGAGAAATGTATAACCAAAGATAAAGATATATCTCAAATATACAAATGGCCTATTAAGTAACACAAGAACTTTCCAAGAGGAGAAACAAACAAGACCTTAAGACATGTTTTCCCCATCTCTAGTAGTTCTAATTCTATGATAAGGAAAAATAACCACAGATGTCAAAAGGGTTATTTTCAAATCTAGAATATATATAAATGACTCTGACTAAAAGTTGCTTAATTCAAAAGGCTTCCTTATACTGGGAACAATGGTGAATCTCTTCTGACTTGTGCCAGGACATCCTTAAGTAAGTTCTGAGATCAAAAATATATTTTCACAGCCTTTAATGGCACCCAGTGGCTTTATAGTACCAACCTTTTGCCCTGACTAGCCCCAGAATAAATGTAAAAAGGTATACTGTGGAAGGCTATTAACAAGGTTAAATGTTGTATATATGTTTCTGATAACTCTGCTAATATGTCATCTGTACAAACCATATGGAAACAGATTCAGACTATGTCAAACACTACTGTGCCATTCAATGAACAGTTCTGGAAGAAAATCTCAGCAAGCTCATGCTCAGATGGTCTGAGACAATCCAACTCCATCTACCTTGGTTCCCTCAAGGCCTAGAAGTCCATAAGAAGATAGAAGGGTCCAGTGTTTTGATCCATCCTGATAACCTGGGTCTTTTGATGGGTGAGTTAAGACCATTAACATTTAAAGTTAATACTGTGAGGCGTGAATTAATCCCTGCCATGATGAAGTGTTTTGTGGGGTTTGGTGCTTTCTTGTGTTATGTACCATTTTGAGCCTGGTCTATTTTGGTTATTGTGATCTTTTTCTTGTTGGCTTTTGAGATGGTTGTTTGACTGTTCTGTGTGGAGTATTCCCTTAAGTATTTTCTGTAGGTTTGTGTAGCAGACAGCATCAGGTTCACTGAGATGACCAGGCATAGTTATGGAGGAAGGGATTTATTGAAGCTTACAGATCCAGGTGAAGTTCCATAATGGAAGAAGAAGCTGGTCTGCTTTCACAGGACCAAAGAAGCACAAGCCTAAAAGCCAAAAGCCACACAGCACAGCACACTACACGAACTCTAGGTAGGTACACTTCACATATCTTTATATTGAAATCTCAAACCCACCACACCTTAAGAACTGCCCAGTGGCACTGCCTCCAGCCAGGTGGCTGCAGATGCAAACCACAAACTAATAAGACCATGAATATATTTGGGGACATCTATTCAAACTACCACAGTTTGGCTTTGTGTTCATATAATCATAGAGTTGACTTTTTTCATGGGAAGTTTTTCTTTCACCATCTATGATGAGGGATACCTTTGCTGGGTAGAGTAGCTTGAGTTGGATGCCATAGTTTTTCAGACTTTGAATTGTTCCATTCCAGGCCCTTCTGGCTTTCAGGATTTCCACTGAGAAATCTGGTATAATTCTAATGGGATTGCATCTGTTTGTTAGGAATTGTTTCTCTTGCTGCTTTTTAACACTTTCTCTTTGTTTTAGTTGTTAAGAGTTTCAACTATGATGTGTCTTGGAGAGTTTCTTCTTTGTTCCTGTGTGTTTGGTGTCCTATGGGCTTCTCATATCTGGACAGGCCTCTGTTTTGCAAGATTCAGGAAAATTTCTTCAATAATTTTGCTGAATATGTTCTCTATGCCTTTGGCCTGGATTTCCTCTCCTTCTGTTGTACCCATGATCTGGATGTTTGGTCATTTAGCATGTCCCACAGTTCCCTCATATTCAGTTCACTTGATTTTTGGAACTTAGTAAAGTTTTTGGCCTCCCAATCAATTTCTTCTGTCTTATCTTCCAAGTGTGAAATTCTGTCTTCCAAATGAATAATTCTGTTGGTGAGGTGTTCTGGAGAGGTGTTTTTTTTTTTTTTTTTTTTTTTTTTTTTTTGAGGTAGGGTCTCACTCTAGCTCAGGCTGACCTAGAATTCACTATGTAGTCTCAGGGTGGCCTAGAACTCATGGCAATCCTCCTACCTCTGCCTCCCAAGTTCTGGGATTAAAGGCATGCACCACCACACCCAGGTTTAGAGAGGTTTTTATAATTTCTATTCTATCTTTGTTTTCTGTTGTTTTATTTTGCATTGTGTCCAACTCATTTTTGAAGTACAACTTCAATTTGAGTTCTGATTTTCTTGATGCTTGCTGTAGTTCCTTCTTCCATTTGATCAAGTCTTCATTAAGCTTAGTCAACCAGTTGTTGAGATCTTCCATTTCTTTTTTTTTTTTTAATTTTTTTTTTGTTCATTTTTTATTTATTTATTTGAGAGCGACAGACACAGGGAGAAAGACAAATAGAGGGAGAGAGAGAGAATGGGCGCGTCAGGGCTTCCAGCCTCTGCAAACGAACTCCAGACGCGTGTGCCCCCTTGTGCATCTGGCTAACGTGGGACCTGGGGAACCGAGCCTTGAACCGGGGTCCTTAGGCTTCACAGGCAAGCGCTTAACCGCTAAGCCATCTCTCCAGCCCGAGATCTTCCATTTCTTAACTTACCTTCAATTTATTCATATCTCTATGTTCTAATGTTTTGTTCAATCAAGTTAAGCCTACTGTCAATAGCTGAATCCTTTAGGAGATGATTCCATTGATATTATTGTTGGTTCTTTGATAGTTTGCTTCTAGTTCAGCGATATTTTTGTTTGTTTTTTATTTATTTTTTTGAGAGTGACAGAGAAAGAAAGAGGCAGATAGATAGATAGATAGAGAATGGGCATGTCAGGGCCTCTACCCACTGCAAAGGACCTCCAGATGTGTGCACCCCTTGTGCATCTGGCTAATGTGGGTCCTGGGGAATGGAGCCTCAAATCTGGGTCCTTAGGCTTGACAGGCAAGTGCTTAACCACTAAGCCATCTCTCCAGCGCTCAGTGATATTTTTGATCAGTGTCTCATTGGTTGTTGTGTTTTCATTTTGGGAATGAATTTTTGTTGACTTCTCTACTATTTTACTGGAGGCTTCCATTGTAGGACCCAGAATACTTGGTAGAGATCTCTCAGTTTTCTGACTTTTGTTGACTTTGTTGCATTGTTTTTTACCTTAAATTTTAGGAAGACTCTTTATTTTATTGAGGTGGAAGCAAGTTTTTGTCCTTTGTCCCATTCAATTTCTGACTCAGGTGAACACAGATATTGGTACCCAGTGGCCAGTCAGGATACCAGAGCAAAAGGCCTGATTCCACAGCTCACACAGGGACCAGGCCTCTCCATACAAGGCAGTGGGACCTGCCAGGTTCAGGAGACTGGAAGGAGCAAGGAAACAGGGATGTGTCCTACTTAGTGGTGTGCCCTCCAGCACACACCAGTGCAGGAACCCAGACCAGAAAGGTGTGAAGAGCCCAGAAATAGGTCTGGCCTACTCACTCCAGTCCACCATGCCAGCCCACACACTATCTGCACAAGGAACTCAGACTGGGGAGGTGGAAGGAGCCTAGAATCGGTTGTCTGTCTTACTCACTCTATACCACTGTGCCTGCCCACACTGTCTGAGCAAGGAACTCAGACCAAGGAGGTGAAAGGAACCTGGAAACAGGGGTCTGGCCTACTCACTCCAGACTGCAAGGAATTCACACTGGGAAAATGGAGGATCCTGGATATAGATCTGGCCTATTCACTCCAGACTGCTGCACCCACCATCACCCACTGTCACCCACTGTCACTGCAAGGAACTCAGACCAGGGAGATGGGAAACAGGAGTGTGGCCTACTTAGTCCAGACCACCATATCTGACCATGTGCTGTCCAAGCAAGGAACTTAGACCAGGGATGAGAGAAACAGGAATCTGGCCTATTCGGTCCAGACCACCACACCAGCCCACATACTGTCTATACAAGGAACTCAGACCAGAGAGCCTTATGGTACATTTGTTTTAGAGGAATGGGCATGGACTTGGTATTTACAACTGAAGATACCTTCTGGAATGGTAAACCAAGTATTATGGACTATTCTTATAATAGTTTGAAAATGCTAAGTGCAAAGAGAGGAAAATGTTATATTTCTCTACATTTCTTTATACCTAACTTAAAGAAAAATAAAAGTCACTTTCTTATAGGAGCTCATAAAAGAATGAACTGAAATACTTGTTGAAGCAGATGGGGATGGTAGATAAACAGGAGGCTCAACTGATGGTAGGTACACAAGAGGCTCTGCTGGTCTGAACAGTATTACCCTGGGCCTGCATTGTAAATAAATTCCTTAAGGACAGATAAGCAGGGAGACTCCTGGTTGCAGGCCTACCTCACACCCCCCAGGCACTCCCTAAAACTGACCAACAGACCTGTTTACAAGTTCCTTTGTTTTCTTTCTGTCTTCCCTATCATCTTCTAAGATGCACCAAATTCCCCACTATGTTTAAAATTACCTTTATGGCTGTAAATGTCACATGTGAATTGTGATTTATGGTTTAACTCCCATCCTGTTTTTGCAATAAACATTTTTTTTTTCAATAAAAGTTGACACTACGAGCAGTTCAGGGCTGCTCTCAGAGATTCTGCCTGGAGCATCAGTTTACTCCCAGTACTTTGTGAGTCAGTGGTCTTGCTTGTGCAACATTGGACCCCCACTATATTCTTGGGGGCTTATCTGAGATCCACATTTCAAGAACTTCCCCCCCCCCAACCTCTAGGGCGACTGAACTGGGGAAGTGCCCCAATCTTGGCCCAGAAACCAGATCTCCACTTGTCTGAATGTTCTTGGAGTTGGAGCTGGTAGCAATCCAGTGACGGGAGCTTTCTCCTAGGAAGACCGGTCCTTTTATTTGCTGGGTAAGAAATTTCCAGAGGTGCCTTTTTGTTTGTTTGTTTCTGGTTTCCTGGTTTTGCATGTTTTTCTGGGTCCAAAAGGGTAACTGGTTGCAGCATTAATTCCCCTGGATGAGGGATAAATGAGACACCTATGACTTTCTGGCTCTGTTTGGAGATTTCTAACTGGAAGTCTGTTCCTGGGGCATTTCCAGTTTGTCAGTGTGGCATTGTCAGGGAATTGCTAGCATTTTTGTGTTTCAGGTTGTGCTGTGTCTTCAGAGATATGGGCCAGAATCAGTCCACTGAAAAACCTCCTTTGGAATTGGATAAGAAATAGTTTAAAGATTTTCCAAAGAAGCCTGCAGAATCAGGTGACCAGGTCTTTCCTGGTAAATTAGATAACTTATTGTTCAGTTGAATGGGCATCATTTAACACAGGATGGCCACCAGAGGGCACCTTTAATCTATCTATAATTTATTCTGTTCAAAATAAAATCTTTCCCTCCCCAGAACATCCTAGCCAGGCCCTCTACATCGGTGCCTGGAGAAACCTCATAGAAGAGCCCCCCTCATGGTGAAAGAAATTCCTCCTTCCCTCTGGCCTCACCCCTATCCTTATAACTAAGCCTAAACCCAAACAGGTTCTCTCTCAAGATGAACAGGAGACTGTCCCACCACACCTCTCTCCAGCCCCAACATCCTCCCTTCCTCCTCCCCTGTGTACACCACAGGCTTCCTTTTTCAGTCCTCCTCACACCCTCAGTGGATCACAATATCAGCCTTCCTCTAGTCCTGGTTCCCCCAGCCTGGCTGAAACTCCAGGAGCCTCAGCTCCAATCCTGCCACTTAGACAGGCTCAGCCAACAGCAATCACACAACCTGGTGTAGCACTTCATGTTTATGGTTCATAACACCCTTCTCCACTAGTGATTTGCATAACTGGAAAAGCCAGCCTCTTTTTCAGAGAAACCCCAGAACCTGATATCTCTTCTAGCAACTATTTTTTTTACACCTACCAGCCTACATGCAAGGACTACCAGCACTTTTGAAGACTCCTCACCACAGAGGAACATGAAAGAATCAGAAGGGAAGCTAAAAAATTAGTGTTGAGAGACGACAACTGCTCCACAGAAAACCCTAATGTTATTAATGAGCTTTTCCCTTCCACATGACCAGACTGGGATCCTAACACCACTGAAGGTAGGGTGTCCCTTAACCTCTTTCACTGGACTTTGCTGGATGGTCTTTGGACAGCCACACAGAACCCCACAAATTTGTCTAAGGTGAGTGAGGTGACCTAAGGGCCAACTGAGTCTCCCGCTGCTTTCCTAGAAAGGCTACAGGAAGCATATAGGACATATGCCCCATAGATCCTGAGGCCCCTGAGAACAGGAAAGCTATTAACATTGCTTTTGTAACTCAGTCTGCACAAGGTATTAGAAAGGAGATTAAGAAAATAGAAGGCTTTGAAGGTAAACTACTTTCAGAATTAGTAGAAATTGCTGCAAGGTATATAACAATAGGGATGCTCCCAAAGATAGACATTCTAGGAAAGTGGCTAAGGTTATGATGGCTACCTTCCAGAAGGTACAAGGCCCCATGAGACAGCCCTTTCAGAACCACAGAGGAAATGTTAGAGGACTTTGGGAATGAAGGATGAAAAGTCCACTTAAAAAGGACCAGTGCAAGTCAGCCGTGGTGGTGCATGCCTTTAATCCCAGCACTTGGGAGGCAGAGGTAGGAGGAGCACTGTGAGTTCGAGGCCACCCTGAGAGTACATAGTGAATGCCAGATCAGCCTAAGCTATAGTGAGACCCTACCTCAAAACAAAACAAAACAAAAAATCAACACAACAACAAAAAGGACCAATGCACCTATTGTGAAGAAATAAAGTAATAGGTTTTTGGAAGAATGAATGGCCCCAATGAGATCAGAAGACTACACCCATCTTAGAATTAACAGACTGAGGGCACTTGGAGCGCCCCCCCCCCAAGCTGAGGATAGCCCTATAAGTGGAGAGGAAATCTATAAGATTCCTGGTTGATAATGGGACACATTTTTCAGTTTTTCAGAAAGCTGATGGTTCCTTCTCAGGAGAACAGACCTTGGTCCAGGGTGCAACTGGGTCAAAACTTTACCTCTGGGCCACCAAGAGACAAGTGGACCTTGGATAAGGTACTGTGATGCATTCCTTCCTTGTTATCCCTATTGACAAGCAAGAAAGTTTAGTAACTGTGCCATTACCAGCCTACCTGGGAGGACTGCCAGCAACTTTTGCAGACTCTCCTCACCACAGAGGAACATGAGAGAATCAGAAGGGAAGCCAAGAAATTAGTGTTGGGAGCCAACAACTGCTCTACAGAAAACCCTAATGTTATTGATGAACTTTTCCCTTTCCACATGAGAAGGATATCTTTTATTAGAGAGCCCCATTGCAGGCAGAAATCAGGATCTCTGGACTACCTTACAAGTTCTATGTAAGTAGGAAGAAAACTCAGTAGCATAGGCCAGTAAGCTCCAAAGGAGAAATAGAGGGAATAGAAAGGGGGGGAGGGTGGACCTAATAGAATGGTACTGTATATATGTAAGTAGAAGAACAGATTAATGGTGGTGAAAAGGTCTAAGTGAGGGCAAGGAAAGAGAGTGAGTAAGGAAAACTGGAGGGAGGGCTAATCAAAATCTAAAAGGATATAAATTAATCATATGGAAACCTACTTTGTTGGACAATGGAACACACAGGAGCCATATATTGTCACTAGAAAATTTTCAGTGCCAGAGATGAGATACCTTCCAGTGAGTTGTTGGCCCAGAGAGGCCCCCGGTGCCCCCAAACATTATAGGCCATTGCTGAGGCCCTTGGTTGCCTACCAGGAGTAAATGGTAAGACCCTATTGCTGAAGACTCCACATACTTGGGCTGCAAGGTCACTGAGAAACCCTACTTGAACTGAGCTGAAAACCTCCTCCATGTAGACCAGCTGACAGAAAGCTGGGAAAAGCCATGCTGCATGCAGCTCAATGGGAGAGAGAAAAATCAGCAGTGAAGATACCCAACAGTGGACAATGCAAGCCTTATATTTGGCCAAACAGGCCAAATGAGCCAATGGGTGCAATAGTGGCACATCTGTTATGGGGGAAAGCAGTTGCCCTCTAAATTGACTGGAGGCCCACTCCATGGGAGGGAATATATCCCCAATACTGAAAACCAAAAACAGGGTAGCCATGAGCCCTAGGGGTGTAATGTCTGCTGCTGTCTTGCTAAAAGTATATACTATGCTCACCAAACTTCCCAGTAAGCACTTCTCTTAATGTTCATTCCCATAGATTAATGCTACTCTCACTTTTTGCTAGAGAGCCTTCTCTTTTCAGATGGCAGTGACCTTGTTATGACTCAGTAGGCACCATGGTGCTGAGAAGTGAGAGGAGTAATCAGCACTGAAATCTCTCAATCACATCTTCCATGGTTGAAAGAATGTGAGAGCCAAAGGAAGGGTAGGACTCCTTACAACTGGCTCCTCCCAACACAAATGGCCTGGATATCCATGACCTCACAGTGCCTGACACTACCTACACAGACCATCATAACAGGAAGAAAAGATCATGACATCAAATTAAAAGAGAGACTACCCAGGTGTGGTGGCACATGCCTTTAATCCCAGCACTCGGGAGGCAGAGGTAGGAGGATTGCCATGAGTTCGAGGCCACCCTGAGACTCCATAGTGAATTCCAGGTCAGCCTGGGCTAGAGTGAGACCCTACCTCGAAAAACCAAAAATAAAATAAAATAAAATAAAAGAAGAGAGAGAGATTAACTGAGAGAGGGGATATGATGGAGAGTGGAGTTTCAAAGGGGAAAGGGAGGGGAGAGAGGGAATTACCATAGGATATTGTTTATAATTATGGAAGTTGTCAATAAAAAATATATTTTTAAAAAAGATAAGTTTCCAAAGGTATGAGCTGAAAATAATAGCCCTGGACTGGCAGCCCACCAGGTACCAACCACTGTAGAATTATAAAGTATTGCAACTCCAATATGAGTCAAACAATATCCTATGCCACTGGAAGCAAAATGAGGAATAAAGAAACACATAGATTACTAGAGGCTGGCATTTTTGTACCTTGCTAGTCTCCCTGGAACACCCACCTCTTGCCAGTAAAAAAAGCAGAAACAGGAGAATGTCAACCTGTCCAAGATCCGAGAGAAGTAAATAAATGGGTGAAAGATACACATTCCACTGTGCCATTCTTATACTTTGCTCAGTATGATTCTACTAGAAAGACAAATTTATATAATGCATGACTTAAAAGGATGCTTTCTTTAGCACACCATTGGTGAAGGGAAGTCAATCTCTTTTTGCCTTTGAATGGACAGACGTGGAATGAGGGACCAGTGGGCAATTGACCTGGACTAGACTTGCATAGGGATTAAAAATTTCCCCTACTCTCTTTGATGATGCTCTCCATGAGGTTTTGTAGGGTTTTTTGTTTTGTTTTATTTTGTTTTTGGCAATGAAACACCTGAAGCAACTCTCCTCCAGTATGTGGATGACCTCCTCCTAACCACAGAAATAGGAGAAATGTCTTGCTACCACAGAGCATCTCTGGACACCTTACAACATCTGGGCTATTGTGTATCAGCCTGGAAGGCTCAGTTGTGTGTGCATAAGGCAACCTACTTGGGATACAAACTACAAGGAGGTAAGAGGATGCTGTTGGCCTGTAGAATTCAGTCCATAATTCAGTACCCCATACTTCAGACTAAGAGACAAATCTGAGAATTCCTCAGAGCTGTGGAGTACTGCAGAATTTGGATCCCAAGGCATACTGAATTAGCCAGTCCTCTATGTGAGTCCACTAGAGGGCAAGAAAAAGATTTTAACTGGACTATAAATGAGAAGCAAGCATTTCAAGAACTAAAGTCAGCTCTAACATCAGCCTCTGCATTGGCACTCTTAGATTTAGCCAAACCCTTCCATTTGTATATAGACAAGAAAAAAGGGACCACCAGGGGTGTCCTAACCCAGAACCTGGGGCCATGATATCACCCAGTGACCTACTTATCTAAGACATTATACCCAATAGCTGCTGGTCCCCCCATCACCACCGTGCCTCCAGGCTATTGCAGCTGCTGCTATTCTGACAAAGAACGCAGACTAACTAACCTTGGGACAGACTTTATCAATTACAGCCCTGCATGCAATAGAGACAATTCGATAAAACCCTCCTAACCTATAGCTCTCCAACTCCTGCATAACCCACTATCAGGCTTTGCTCTTAGGTCAACCAAGAATACAGTTTTGCCAAACTGTGACTTTGAATCCAGCCTCTCTGCTGCCAGAAACTGATGAGGCATCAACCCCTCTGCATGACTGCCTAGAGATCACCTCTGCCTTCCATGGACTCTGCCTAGACCTGATAGATGTGGCTTTGCCAGACCCTGACCTGATGATGTATTTTGATGGCAGAAGCTTTGTCATAGATAGAATCAGGTATACAGGGGTGACTGTGGTGTCTTTGGAAGAAACTCTGTGGGCTGAGGCCTTTCCTCAGGGTACATGGGCTCAGAAAGCTGAACTGATAATATTGACCAAGGCTCTGATTTGGGGAAAAGACAAGACAGTGAATATCTATCTACACAGACAGCCATTATGCCTTTGCCACAACACATGTACATGGGGCCATCTATCAGTAGTAAGGACTATTGACAGAAGAAGGTAAAGACATCACAAATAAAAATGAAATTCTGGACTTATTGGCTGCCAGCTGGGCACCTGCTAATGTGGCTATAATTCATTGTCCAAGCCATTAGAAAGGGAGACCACAGAAGCAAGAGGGGACAGACTAGCAGATCTAGTATCAAAGAGTGCTGCCTCTCAGCATCCATCAGATTGTCTGGCCACCCTCCCAGTATCCACTCTTCCTGAGAGACCAACATACCCAGAACAGGACCTACAGCTCACCCCACACAGATTGTATCAGCTGGAGGATGGATGACTGTTGCTGCGCCAAGCCCTAGGATGGAGACTGGCTAGACAACTACATGAAGGAACCCATGTAGGCAGCAACAAGCTATCCAAACTAATTAGGAAGAGTTTTTCTTTCAGGTATGCACTCAATCATCAAGGACACCACCACCCACTGTCAAGCTTGCCAACACAAAAAAATTCCTCCTCTGGTAAGGTGCCACCAATGGGGTCACGAAAAAGAGATGGAGCCAGGAAGATGCTGGGAAGTTGATGTTACTGAAGTAAAACCAGGCCAATATGGGTTTAAGGATCTGCTTGTTTATGTTGACACTTTCTCAGGGTGGATAGAGGCATTTCCAACTAAGTCTGAGACAGCGCAGGTGGTAACAAAGAAATCACTAGATGAAATAATTCCCTGGGACTTCCAGTTAAGATGGCGGCATAGGTACCATGCCAAAGCAGACTAGGGGGGAAAAGACCAAAAAAAACTCAGCAAAATACACACTTTTACTAAAAAGTGAGGTGTATAGGAAATTGAAGCGGCAGCGGAGAAGTAGAAGAGTTCCAGAGCACCCACAGCCTGCACAGGTGGGAAAAGCGGCTCCGGCAGCTCGGCCAACTGCCGTGGCCGCAGCGCACCAGAAAGCCACCAGACTCGGCTTGAGCCGCAGGAAAAGCCAGGTGCAGGAGCTTTCCCTCACACCGCGCTCTCCACAACTCGGGAAACGTGAGGGGAGAGCGGCAGTGAGCAACGGAGGAGCAGACCACAAGGTAGAGGAACGCTTGGAGCAGCGAGAGAACCAGAGCAGCTGCGGCTCCCTCCCCTCCCCCGACACCTGAGCTCAGCTCCAGCGAACAGAGCAGCAGCCCAGGACCCGGCCATGCCAACTTGGGCTGACAGCAGGACCCAAGCAGGAGCAGAGTTCAGCAGCAACATCAGCGTCTCCAGCACCGGTAACAGCGGCCCCAGCAGCAGCAGACTCAGGAGTGGCAGCAGCGGCAGACTCAGCAGCAGCAGCTTCAGGGGGAGCAGTGGCAGTGGATACAGCAGCAGCAGCTTCAGCAGCAGTGGTGGCTCCAGCAGTGGCAGCTACAGAAGCAGCAGAGGCAGCAGCACCGGCTCAGTTTGCCCCGCAGGAAAAGCAAGTGCCCAGCTCCAGAAATCAGAAGAGCAGCCTGATGACCCAGGCAGCAACTTGACTGAGACCAAAATCATCCAAGGTAACTGGGATTTCACCAGGGAAGTGTCTCACTTGGTCGCAAACTGACTTGGATCCCTCAGCAGATCAGAAATCTTAACCTCTTTGTTGATAGAGGATCTGGTCATTATAATAACTAGTCTTGCATACATACTTGGGGCTGTTTTTGATTGAATGTGTACAGTGTTTAGTTAAATTTTAGAATCTACCTGTATTTTATTCCACTCAGCCTGCTTGAATACTCCTATAGCAGGGAAACTCAACCCCTAAGAACATCTTTGTAGATACTGTGAGAGTCTCAAGAGCCACACCTAACACCTTAAGGTCCTACCCTGAAAATATATTACATCAAATCAATTGATACAGCTAAGAATACCCAGCTAGATAAAAAATCCAAGCATTAACTAAATCCAAGATGCAAAAATATATACATTATAACACAAGAAACACTAAGAAGCAAGACGATATAAATCCACCTAAAAGTATTAATGCATCAGAAATGTCCTCCAGTGAGAAAGAGTTAGAGGAAATGCCTGAGAAAGAGTTCAAAAGAATGATTATAAATATGTTCAAAGAGGTCAAAGAACACATCAAAACAATCAAAGAAGAAATCAAAGAGGAAATCAAAGGAATCAGAGAAGATGCAGGACACCAATTTAATGAAATAAAGAAGGCAATACAAGACATAAATAAGGAAATAGAAATAATAAAGAAAAACCAGTCAGAATTACTAGCAATGAAGAACACAGTTAATGAAATAAAAAACTCTGTAGAAAATCTCACCACTAGGATGGATGAGGGAGAGGACAGAATATCTAAGTAAGAAGACCAGGTGGCAGACCTAATGCAGTCCAACAAAGAGAAAGACAAACTTATAGAAAAGTATGAGTGGGAATTTCAAGATATTCGGGACACTATGAAAAGATCCAATATAAGAATTCAGGGCATAGTAGAAGGAGAAGAACTCCACTCCAGAGGCATAGTAGGCGTCTTCAATAAAATCATAGAAGAAAATTTCCCCCAAATTGGGAAAGAGGTGCCAATGCAGATACAGGAAGCCTTTAGAACCCCAGCCAGACAAAACCTGGAAAGAACCTCTCCTCGCCATATTATATACAAACTTCCAAACACACACACCAAAGAAAAAATATTGAAAGCAGGTAGAGAGAAAAATCAAGTTACCTACAAAAGCAAGCCCATAAGGATTACAGCAGATTATTCAACACAAACTTTTAAAGCCAGAAGGGCTTGGAGTGATATATTCCAAGTTCTGAAAGATAACAACTGTCAACCAAGGTTACTTTATCCTGCAAACTTATCCATTCAAATAGATGGAGAAATAAAGACATTCCATGACAAAAGCAGGTTAAAAGAGTATTTGAAGACAAAACCAGCTCTACAGAAAATACTTGATAGAATCCTCCACGCTGAAGAAAAGGAAAAGCACACATATAAGGAACCTAGAAAAAACAAGCAATACTCAAATACTAGTTAACAGAAGAGAGCACAGGTAGAACCAGAAACACACACACAAAAAAAATGGCAAACATAAATACACACTTTTCAATAATATCTCTTAATATCAATGGCTCAATGCCCCAACGAAAAGACATAGATTTTCAGACTAGGTTAAAAAGCAGGCTCCTACAATTTGTTGTCTCCAAGAAACTCACCTTTCTACAAAGGATAGACATTATCATAGGGTGAAAGGTTGGAAGACGGTGTTTCAAGCAAATGGGCCTAGAAAACAAGCAGGGGTTGCTATCCTAATATCAGACAGGGGAACTTTAGTCCGACGTTCGTCAAGAAAGATAAGGAAGGTCACTTTATATTGATTAAGGGCACACTCCAACAGGAGGACATAACAATCCTAAACATATATGCACCTAACGTGGGGGCTCCCAAATTCATCAAACAAACACCATTAGAACTAAGGTCACAAATAACACCAAACACAGTGGTGGTGGGTGACTTTAACACCCCACTCTCATCAATTGACAGGTGATCCCGGGAAAGAATAAACAGAGAGGCATCTGGACTAAATGAGGTCATAGAAGGAATGGACTTAACAGATATATACAGGACATTTCATCCAAAGGCTGCAGAATATACATTCTTTTCAGCAGCACATGGAACATTCTCTAAAATAGACCATATATTAGGACACAAAGCAAATCTTAAGAAATTCAGGAAAATTGAAATAATTCCTTGCATCCTATCTGACACCAATGGAATTAAACTACAAATCAGTAGCAAGAAAGGCTATAGAGCATACACAAAATCATGGAAACTAAAGAATACACTACTAAATGATGAATGTGTCAATGAAAAAATCAAGAAGGAAATCAAAAAATTTATAGAGTCAAATGATAATGAGAACACCACATACCAAAATCTCTGGGACACAATGAAGGCAGTTCTAAGAGGTAAATTTATAACCTTAAGTGCCTATATTAAGAAATTAGAAAGTTCGCAAGTAAATGACCTAATGCTTCACCTTAAAGCCTTGGAAAAAGAAGAACAAGGCAAACCAAAAATCAGTAGACGGGAAGAAATAATAAAGATTAGGCCAGAAATTAATGAAATAGAAATAAAAAGAACAATCCAAAGAATTAATGAAACAAAGAGTTGGTTCTTTGAAAGGATAAACAAGATTGATAAACCCTTAGCAAATCTGACCAAAAGAAAGAGAGAAGAGACACAAATTAATAAAATCAGAGATGAACAAGGTAACATCACAACAGATTCCAGAGAAATTCAAAAAATCATAGGGACATACTATAAAAGCATATACTGCACAAAGTATGAAAATCTGAAAGAAACGGATGATTTCCTTGATCTATATGACCTACCTAAATTAAATCAGAATGAGATTAATCACTTAAATAGACCGATAACAAACATGGAGATCCGAACAGTTATCAATAATCTCCCAACTAAAAAAAGCCCAGGCCCAGATGGATTCACTGCTGAACTTTAACAGACTTTTAAGGAAGAGCTAACACCATTGCTTCTTAAGCTTTTCCAGGAAATAGAAAAAGAAGGAATTCTACCAAACTCCTTCTATGAGGCCAGCATCACCCTGATACCAAAACCAGGCAAAGATAGAACAAAAAAAGACAGTTACAGACCAATCTCCCTCAAGAACATAGATGCAAAAATTCTCAACAAAATATTGGCAAGCAGAATACAAGAGTATATCAAAAAGATCATTCACTCTGACCAAGTAGGCTTTATCCCAGAGATGCAGGGATGGTTCAACGTACGCAAATCTATAAATGTAATACATTACATAAACGAGTTGGACAAAAATCACATGATCATCTCATTAGATGCAGAGAAAGCATTTGACAAAATCCAACATCCCTTCATGATAAAAGTCCTACAGAGACTGGGAATAGAAGGAACATATCTCAATATAATAAAGGCTATTCATGACAAGCCTACATCCAACATATTACTAAATGGGGAAAAACTGGAAGCTTTTCCACTAAAATCAGGGACAAGAAAAGGGTGTCCACTGTCCCCACTTTTATTTAATATAGTTTTGGAAGTCTTAGCAATAACAATAAGGCAAGAGACACACATAAAAGGGATACAAATTGGAAAGGAAGAAATCAAGTTATCGTTATTTGCAGATGACATGATTCTATACATAAAGGACCCTAAAGACTCTACTAGCAAGCTGTTAGAGCTGATCAAAACCTACAGCCATGTAGCAGGATACAAAGTAAATACACAGAAATCAGTAGCCTTCATATATGCTAACAACAAACACACAGAGGATGAAATCAGAGAATCACTCCCATTCACAATTGCATAAAAAAAAAATAAAGTACCTTAGAATAAACCTAACCAAGGAAGTAAAGAATCTATACAATGAGAACTTTAAAACACTCAAGCGAGAAATTGCAGAAGACACTAGAAAGTGGAGAAACATCCCTTGTTCCTGGATTGGAAGAATAATATTGTGAAAATGGCAATCTTACCTAAAGCAATCTACACATTTAATGCAATTCCTATCAAAATTCCAAAGGCTTTCTTCATGGAAATAGAAAAAACAATCCAAAAATTCATTTGGAATCACAAAAAACCTCAAATATCTAAAATAATATTGAGCAACAAAAAAGAGGCTGGTGGTATCACAATACCTGATTTTAACCTATACTACAGAGCCATAGTAACAAAAACAGCATGGTACTGGCACAAAAACAGACATGTAGATCAGTGGAACAAAATAGAGGACCCAGATGTAAGCCCAAGTAGCTATAGCCACCTGATATTCAATAAAAATGCCAAAAATACTCATTGGAGAAGAGACAGCCTCTTCAGCAAATGGTGTTTTGAAAACTGGATATATATCTGCAGAAAGATGAAAATAGATTCTTCTCTCTTGCCATGCACAAGAATTGAGTCCAAATGGATTAAAGACCTTAACATCAGACCGGAAACTCTGAAACTGCTAGAGGAAAAAGTAGGGGAAACCCTTCAACATATTGGTCTTGGCAAAGACTTTCTGAATACAACCCCAATTGCTCAGGCAATAAAACCACAGATTAACCACTGGGACCTAATGAAATTACAAAGATTTTGTACAGCAAAGGACACAGTGAAAAAAGCAAAGAGGCAACCTACAGAATGGGAAAAAATCTTCGCCAGCTATATATCTGATAGAGGATTAGTATCTAGGATATAGAAAGAACTCAAAAAGTTAAATAATAAGGAATCAAACAAGCCAATCAAAAAATGGGCTATGGAGCTAAATACAGCATTCTCAAAAGAAGAAATACAAATGGCATATAAACGTCTAAAAAATTGTTCTACGTCACTAGTCATCAGGGAAATGCAGATTAAAACTACATTGAGATTCCATCTCACTCCTGTCAGATTGGCCACCACCATGAAAACTAATGATCATAAATGTTGGCTGGGATGTAGAAAAAAAGGAACCCTTCTGCACTGCTGGTGGGAATGCAATCTGGTCAAGCCATTGTGGAAAACAGTGTGGAGGTTCCTAAAACAGCTAGAGATTGATCTACCATATGACCCAGCTATAGCACTCCTAGGCATATATCCAAAGGACTCATCTCATTTCCTTAGAAGTACATGCTCAACCATGTTTATTGCTGCTCAATTTATAATAGCTGGGAAATGGAACCAGCCTAGATGTCCCTCAACAGATGAGTGGATAATGAAGATGTGGCACATTTATACAATGGAGTTCTACTCAGCGGTAAAGAAAAATGAAGTTATGAAATTTGCAGAAAAATGGATGGACCTGGAAAGTATTATACTAAGTGAGGTAACCCAGGCCCAGAAAGCCAAGCGCCACATGTTCTCTCTTATATGTGGATCCTAGCTACAGATGACTGGGCTTCTGCGTGAGAATGAAAATACTTAGTAGCAGAGGCCAGTAAGTTAAAAAGGAGACATAAAGGGTAGAGAAAGGAAGGGACGAGGATACTTAATAGGTTGATATTGTATATATGTAATTACAATGATTGTAATGGGGAGGTAATATGATAGAGAATGTAATTTCAAATGGGAAAGTGTGGGGATGGGGAGGGAGGGAATTACCATGGGATATATTTTATAATCATGGAAAATGTTAATAAAAATTAAAAAAAAAAAAAAGAATTCCCTGATATGGATTGCCCCTCATGATAGGACCAGACAGTGGACCTGCCCTTGTATGCAAAGTTATTAAAAAATTAAAACATTGGGGATTAATTAGAAATTACATTGTGTTTACCATCCCCAGAGTTCAGGATGAATTGGAATTTAAAGGAGACTTTAACTAAATTAACCCTAGAGACCAGCAAAGGTTGGTTGGGACTCCTTCCTTCCCTTTTCCCTGTTAAGGACCAGATGTACTCCACACATAAAGGGAATTATTCCATTTGAAGTTATGTATGGAAAATCCTCTCCCATCCTGCCTAGGATGAGACTTGAACAAGTGACTAACTTTAATAATGAAAAACTCCTCCAGTCTGTGCAAGCCTTACAAAAGGTCCAGGAGTCCATTGCCTCCACATTCAGGGCTGCTTTTAAGTCATCTCCTGTTGGCCCCTGTCCTTTTCAGCCTGGAGATAGAGTCTAGATCAAAAGACACTGTTCTGGAGCATTGGATCCTTGTTGGAAAGGTCTTCATCAAGTCATCCTGACCACACCAACGGCTGTGAAAGTGAATGAAATTCCCACCTGGATCCACCACTCTCAAGAGAAAACGACAACACTACCTGAGGACATCCCAGAACAACAAGAAGAAAGCAAGAGATGGCGAGTCCTAAAACATCCAAAGGACCCACTAAAGATCAGACTCTTTTGCTCATGAACCTATTACTAAACTCTCTAAAGTTTACCACACAAGAAAATCCCTTCACTCCTAGGGTTTAGGAATGGGAATTAAAAGATACCACAACAGGAGAAATAAGGGCCAAGTCAGCAGAAAGGACCCTTACTGCTCCTCCAGTATTTAGATTAGATCTCTGTAAACCATGGCCAAAACTTGGGACCTATGCAAGCTCAGGGTTAATAGGAATCCTTTATGGGGCAACTGCTGGTACTGGAAATCACTTAACAGGTTGGAATGGATATGGTTATCTCTCCTTTGAAAATTCCATAAGGGGAACCCAATACTATGCCTGCCCTGCAAATGGGGGGGGGGGCAATCCTGTCATGGGGAAGACCAATACCACTGTGCAAATTGGGGATGTGAAACCATAGCACCCTGGATAAATAAAGACCCCTCCATATCCCTTAAGATAGAGTCCAATGATAGCTGTGAAGCCATTGGGAATTGTAATCCAGTTACTATTACCCTTCACAGCTGGGACCCTTTTTCCTTAACTGGACAATGGGACACAGGAAGAACTTGGGAAATCCGGAAGTATCAACAAGGGAGTGACCCAGGCACCAAATTAACCATCCAAAGAATGAAAGTAGTTCCCCAATACAGCCTGTAGGACCCAGCCAGGATATATTCCTGGATCCTCCTGAATTCAGGCCTACTCCTCCTAAAGCAAAGAATGTTCTAATCTCTCCCCTTCCAGTCATTAATAAAAATGGCTCCAACTCTGTCCCTCCTGCCCTGGGATTACCCCCCAGTCCTATCCACTCTATGTTAAGCACAATGTATTCCTTTGTTAATGCAACCAATGCAACTCTAACCAAGAATTGTTGGTTCTGCTTAAACCCAAACCCTCCCTATTATGTGTGAATAAGTACTTACAGTACAATGGGAGAGGGAGGCAAAGGTAGGAAGATTGCCATGAGATCAAGACCACCCTGAGACTACATAGTGAATTCCCGGTCAGCCTGGGCTACAATGAGACCCTACCTCAAAAAAAAAAAAAAAATCATATCACAAAATAGGTGCTCATAGGGCAGGGATTAAACAGACACTAAAAATGATTGTGTATTATGAGAGACTTCCGGTTAAGATGGCGGTGTAGGTACCACACCAAAGAGCCTAGCGGGGAAAAAGACCAAAAAAATTCAGCAAAATATACACTTTTGCTAAAAAGTGAGGTGTATAGGAAATTGAAGTGGCAGCGGAGAAGTAGAAGAGATCCAGAGCATCCAGAGCCCGCACAGGCCGGCAAAAGCGGCTCCGTCAGCTCAGCCAACCACGGCGGCAGCGGCGCACCAGAAAGCTGCCAGGCTCGGCTTCAGCCACAGGAAAAGCCAGGTGTGGGAGCTTCCCCTCACACCGCGCTCTCCGCAACTCAGGAAACATGAAGGGAGAGTGGCAGTGAGCAACGGAGGAGCAGACTGCGAGGTAGAAGAACACGTGGAGCAGCGAGAGATCCAGAGCAGCTGCAGCTCCCTCCCCTCCCCCACTGCCTGAGCCCAGCTCCGGCGAACAGAGTAGCGGTCCTGGGACCCAGCCACACCAACTTGAGCCAACAGTGGGACCCAAAGGAGCAGAGTTCAGCAGCAACATCAGTGGCTCTGGCACCGGTAACAACGGCCCCAGCAGCAGCAGCTCCAGTCATAGCAGCAGTGGCAGACCCAGCAGCAGCAGCTTCTGTGGGAGTAGCGCCAGTGGACACAGCAGCAGCAGCTTCAGCAGCAGTGGTGGCTTCAACAGTGGCAGCTACAGCAACAGCAGAGGCAGCAGCAGTGGTGGGTCCAGCAGCAGCAGCTTCAGCAGCAGCAGCTACAGACCCAGCAGTGGCAGCTTGAGCAACAGTTCCAGGAGCAGGGGTGCTGAGCTGCAGGGCCACACTTGCCAGGCTCAGTTTGCCCCACAGGTAAAGCCAGTGCACAGCTCCAGAAATCAGAACAGCAGCCCAACGACCCAGGCAGCAACTTGACTGAGACCAAAATCATCCAAGGTAACTGGGATTGCACCAGGGAAGGGTCTCACTTGGTCACAAACTGACTTGGATCCCTCAACAGACCAGAAATCGTAAGCTCTTTGTTGATAGAGGATCTGGTCATTATAATAACTACTCTTGCATACATACTCAGGGCTGTTTTTGATTGAATGTGTACAGTGTTTAGTTAAATTTCAGAATCTACCTGTATTTTATTCCACTCAGCCTGCTTGAATACTCCAATAGCAGGGAAACTCAACCCCTAAAAACATCTTTGTAGATACTCTGAAAGTCTTAAGAGGCACACCTAACACCTTAAGCTCCTACCCTGAAAATATATTACATCAAATCAATTGATACAGCTAAGAATACCCAGCTAGCTAGAAAATCCAAGCATTAACTTAATCCAAGATGCAAAAATATATACATTATAACACAAGAAACACTAAGAAGCAAGACGATATAAATCCACCTAAAAGTATTAATGCATCAGAAATGTCTTCCAGCAAGAACGAGTTAGAGGAAATGCCTGAGAAAGAGTTCAAAAGAATGATTATAAATATATTAAAAGAGGTCAAAGAACAAATCAAAAGAAACAAAGAATAAATCAAACAGGAAATCAAAGAAGATGCAGGACACCAATTTAATGAAATAAAGAAGGCAATACAAGACATAAATAAGGAAATAGAAATAATAAAGAAAAACCAGTCAGAATTACTAGCAATGAAGAACACAGTTAACGAAATAAAAAACTCTGTAGAAAATCTCACCAGTAGGATTGATGAGGGAGAGGACAGATTATCTAAGCTAGAAAACCAGGTGGCAGATCTAATACAGTCCAACAAAGAGAAAGACAAACTTATAGAAAAGTATGAGTGGGAATTTCAAGATATTTGGGACACTATGAAAAGATCCAATATAAGAATTCAGGGCATAGTAGAAGGAGAAGAAATCCACTCCAAAGGCATAGTAGGCATCTTCAACAAAATCATAGAAGAAAATTTCCCCCAAATTGGGAAAGAGGTGCCAATGCAGATACAGGAAGCCTTTAGAACCCCAGCCAGACAAAACCCAGAAATTACCTCTCCTCGCCATATTATATACAAACTTCCAAACACACACACCAAAGAAAAAATATTGAAAACAGTTAGAGAGAAAAATCAAGTTACCTACAAAAGCAAGCCCATAAGGATTACAGCAGATTATTCAACACAAACTTTTAAAGCCAGAAGGGCATGGAGTGATATATTCCAAGTTCTGAATGATAACAACTGTCAAGAAAGGTTACTTTATCCTGAAAAGTTATCCATTCAAATAGACGGAGAAATAAGGACATTCCATGACAAAAGCAGATTAAAGGAGTATTTGAAGCCAAAAGCAGCTCTACAGAAAATACTTGATAGAATCCTTCATGCTGAAGAAAAGGAAAATCATACATATAAGGAACCTAGAAAAAACAAGCAATACTCAAATACTAGTTAACTGAAGAGAACACAGGTAGAACCGGAACCACAAAAAAAAAAAAAAAAAAAAAAAGGCAAACATAAATACATACCTTTCACTAATATCTCTTAATATCAACGGCCTCAGTGCCCCAACGAAAAGACATAGGTTTGCAGACTGGGTTAAAAAACAGGATCCTACAATTTGTTGTCTCCAAGAAACTCACCTTTCTACAAAGGATAGACATTATCATAGGGTGAAAGGTTGGAAGACGGTGTTTCAAGCAAATGGGCCTAGAAAACAAGCAGGGGTTGCTATCCTAATATCTGACAGGGTAGACTTTAGTCTGACATTAGTCAAGATAGATAAGGAAGGTCACTTTATATTGATTAAGGGCACACTCCAACAGGAGGACATAACAATCCTAAACATATATGTACCTAACATGTGGGCTCCCAAATTCATCAAACAAACACTATTAGAACTAAGGTCACAGATAACACCAAACACAGTGGTGGTGGGTGACTTTAACATCCCACTCTCATCAATTGACAGGTCATCCCGGGAAAGAATAAACAGAGAGGCATCTGGACTAAATGAGGTCATAGAAGGAATGGACTTAACAGATATATACAGGACATTTCATCCAAAGGCTGCAGAATATACATTCTTTTCAGCAGCACATGGAACATTCTCTAAAATAGACCATATATTAGGACACAAAGCAAATCTTAAGAAATTCAGGAAAATTGAAATAATTCCTTGCATCCTATCTGACACCAATGGAATTAAACTACAAATCAGTAGCAAGAAAGGCTATAGAGCATACACAAAATCATGGAAACTAAAGAATACACTACTAAATGATGAATGTGTCAATGAAGAAATCAAGAAGGAAATCAAAAAATTTATAGAGTCAAATGATAATGAGAACACCACATACCAAAATCTCTGGGACACAATGAAGGCAGTTTTAAGAGGTAAATTTATAGCCTTAAGTGCCTATATTAAGAAATTAGAAAGGTCGCAAGTAAACGACCTAATGCTTCACCTTAAAGCCTTGGAAAAAGAAGAACAAGGCAAACCAAAAATCAGTAGACAGGAAGAAATAATCAAGATTAGGGCAGAAATTAATGAAATAGAAACAAACAAACAAAAAAAAATCCAAAGAATTAATGAAACAAAGAGTTGGTTCTTTGAAAGGATAAACAAGATTGATAAACCCTTAGCAAATCTGACCAAAAGAAAGAGAGGAGTCACAAATTAATAAAATGAGAGATGAACAAGCTAACATCACAACAGATTCCAGAGAAATTCAAAAAATCATAGGGACATACTATAAAAGCATATATTCCACAAAGTATGAAAATCTGAAAGAAATGGATGATTTCCTTGATCTATATGACCTACCTAAATTAAATCAGAATGAGATTAGTCACTTAAATAGACCGATAACAAACATGGAGATCCGAACAGTTATCAATAATCTCCCAACTAAAAAAAGCCCAGGCCCGGATGGATTCACTGCTGAATTTTACCAGACTTTTAAGGAAGAGCTAACACCATTGCTTCTTAAGCTTTTCCAGGAAATAGAAAAAGAAGGAATTCTACCAAACTCCTTCTATGAGGCCATCATCACCCTGATACCAAAACCAGGCAAAGATAGAAAAAAAAAAAAAAATTACAGACCAATCTCCCTCATGAACATAGATGCCAAAATTCTCAACAAAATATTGGCAAACAGAATACAAGAGTATATCAAAAAGATCATTCACCCTGAACAAGTAGACTTTATCCCAGAGATGCAAGGATGGTTCAACATACGCAAATCTGTAAATGTAATACATTACATAAACGGGTTAAAGGACAGAAATCACATGATCATCTCATTAGACGCAGAGAAATCATTTGACAAAAATCCAACATCCCCTCATGATAAAAGTCCTACAGAGACTGGGAATAGAAGGAACATACCTCAATATAATAAAGGCTATGACAAGCCTACAGCCAACATATTACTAAATGGGGAAAAACTGGAAGCTTTTCCACTAAAATCAGGAACAAGACAAGGGTGTCCACTGTCCCCACTTTTATTTAATATAGTTTTGGAAGTCTTAGCAATAACAATAAGGCAAGAGACACACATAAAAGGGATACAAATTGGAAAGGAAGAAATCAAGTTATCATTATTTGCAGATGACATGATTCTATACATAAAGGACCCTAAAGACTCTACTAGGAAACTGTTAGAGCTGATCAAAACCTACAGCAATGTAGCAGGATACAAAATAAATACACAGAAATCAGTAGCCTTCATATATGCTAACAACAAACACACAGAGGATGAAATCAGAGAATCGTTCCCATCCACAGTTGCATCAAAAAAATAAAGTACCTTAAAATAAACCTAACCAAGGAAGTAAAGAATCTCTACAATGAGAACTTTAAAACACTCAAGTGTGAAATTGCAGAAGACACTAGAAAGTGGAGAAAGATCCCTTGTTCCTGGATTGGAGGAATAATATTGTGAAAATGGCAATCTTACCTAAAGCAATCTACACATTTAATGCAATCCCTATCAAAATTCCAAAGGCTTTCTTCATGGAAATAGAAAAAAACAATCCAAAAATTCATTTGTAATCACAAAATCCTCGAATATCTAAAATAATACTGAGCAACAAAAATAAGGCTGGTGGTATCACCATACCTGATTTGAACCTATACTACAGAGCCATAGTAACAAAAACCGCATGGTACCGGGCATGGTGGCACACGCCTTTAATCCCTGCACTTGGGAGGCAGAGGTAGGAGAATTGCCCTGAGTTCGAGGCCACCCTAGAATACATAGTGAATTCCAGGTCAGCCTGGGCTAGAGTGAGACCCTACCTCAAAAAATCAAAAAACAAAACAAAACAAAACAAAACAAAAAACCAGCATGGTACTGGCACAAAAACAGACATGTAGATCAGTGGAACAGAACAGAGGACCCAGATGTAAGCCCAAGTAGCTATAGCCACCTGATACTCAATAAAAATGCCAAAAATACTCATTGGAGAAGAGACATCCTCTTCAGCAAATCGTGTTTTGAAAACTGGATATATATCTGCAGAAGGATGAAAATAGATTCTTCTCTCTTGCCATGCACAAGAATTAAGTTCAAATGGATTAAAGACCTTAACATCAGACCGGAAACTCTGAAACTGCTAGAGGAAAAAGTAGGGGAAACCCTTCAACATATTGGTCTTGGCAAAGACTTTCTGAATACAACCCCAATTGCTCAGGTAATAAAACCACAGATTAATCACTGGGACCTCATGAAATTACAAAGATTTTGCACTGCAAAGGACACAGTGAAAAAAGCAAAGAGGCAACCTACAGAATGGGAAAAAATCTTCGCCAGCTATATATCTGATAGAGGATTAGTATCTAGGATATACAAAGAACTCAAAAAGTTAAATAAGGAATCAAACAAGCCAATCAAAAAATGGGCTATGGAGCTAAATACAGCATTCTCAAAGGAAGAAATACGAATGGCATATAAACGTCTAAAAAATTGTTCTACATCACTAGTCATCAGGGAAATGCAGATTAAAACTACATTGAGATTCCATCTCACTCCTGTCAGATTGGCCACCATCATGAAAACTAATGATCATAAATGTTGGCGGGGTTGTGGAAAAAAAGGAACCCTTCTACACTGCTGGTGGAATGCAATCTTGTCCAGCCAGTGTGGAAAACAGTGTGGAGGTTCCTAAAACAGCTAATGGGCAGGTAATATGATGGAGAATGGGAAAGTGTGGGGGTGGGGCGGGAGGGAATTAACATGGGATATATTTTGTAATCATGGAAAATGTTAATAAAAATTAAAAAAAAATGATTGTGTATTACTAAGTTAGAAAGTCCAATAAAGCAGAGCTAAAATATAACTATATTAGGAGAAGAGGAAAGTGGCAGTAGATCAAGTTAAATGTCAACCTGTGCAAACAGAAACACAACTGGGTTTGGTAACGCATGCCTTTAATCCCAGCACTCAGGAGAAAGAGGTAGGAGGAGGCCTTTGAGTTCAAGGCCAGCCTGAGACTACATAGTAATTACAGGTCAGCCTGGGCTACAGTGAGACCATACTTTGAAAAAAAAAAAAAAAAACAGAAAGAATATATGTTTTTCAAGTTAACAAGTAGAAGAGGGCACTGAAGTGATTAATCTTGTCAGCTTGATTGGCTCAGAAATCAAGCAATGAAAAATTTTCTTGGGCTGATCTGTGAGGAAATTTCCCCAAAGGATATCATGGAGGGAAAACTCTTGCCCAGAGTGGGCAGCAGCTCAAGAGGCAGCATACAAATACTTAGGTGTGAGGAACCACAGTTCTGCCTGGCTGCCTTTGCTCTTGATGGTCAGGGTATCTACTCTGTGGCTGACATCCTTCACTTGCTTTAGAACCCACCTTCTTCAGCCTTTCAATATGGACTGAAGACCAGCAGCTCTCTCAGAATCTTCCAGGCCTTCGGGGCCAGGTTGGGACTACTAAGGCATGCAGCACTGTGGACTGAGCAGCTACCAGGTTCTCATCATATTCCAGTATGCAGACAGCCATGCCAGTACCATACATCCCCATATCATGGAAGCTAATCTAGTCACTCCACTTTACAATGTATGTTCATTCTATTCATTCTGTTTTTCCAAAGAATCCTGAAAATATCAACACCATTTCTTGAAGTGAGATGTGGTATTTCTTAAGACTTGTTTTGAAATGAAAAGTATTGTTAGCTGTGCATATGAACTATTTTTATAAATGAGATTTGAATGACAGCATTTTTGTTTGGAGTTGTATTAGTTGCTCTCTCATTGCTGTGACTAAGTACCTGACCAGAAGCAACTTAAGGAAGGGTTTATTTCAGCATACTTAGAGTTCAAGGGGATAGAGTCCATTAGGGCAGGATAACAAAAGCTTGAAGCAGCTGGTCACATTCATTCCACAGTGGGGAAGTGGAGAGTGATGGATGCTGGTGTCAGCTAGTTCTCTTCTTTGTATGTAGTTCAGGGCCCCAGCTCATGGAATGGTGCTGCCCCATAGTTAAGGCGGGTCTTCCCATCTCAATTAATCTAATCAAGAAAATACCTCAGAGGCATGCCCAGAGTCTTGTTTCCTTGCTTCTAGTTTCTGTCAAGGTAAACCATCACAAAAGTGATGAAAACATTTTGAAGAGAGTAGTGATGGTTGCATAGCATTGTGAATATAACCAGTTCCACTGAATCAAGTGCTTCTAAATGAAGGAAATGGCAATTTTTTTAAGTTTTTATTTTTATTTTTATTTATTTATTTGACAGTGACAGACAGAGAGAGAGGAAGAGACAGAGAGAGAGAGAGAGAGAGAGAGAGAGAGAGAGAGAGAGAATGGGCCCTGGCCTCCAGGCACTGCAAACGAACTCCAGACACGTGCGCCTCCTTGTGCATCTGGCTAACGTGGGTCCTGGAGAATCGAGCCTTGAACTGGGGTCCTTAGGTTTCACAGGCAAGCACTTAACCACTAAGCCATCTCTCCAGCCCAAGGAAATGGCAAATTTTGGGAAATACATAAATCCAAACCTAAGGTTTACATTTTTTATTGGGCTGGAGAGATGGCTCAGTTAAAGGTGCTTGCTTATAAATCCTGCCAGTCTGAGTTCTGTTCCTCAGTACCCATGTAAAGCCAGATGCACAAAGTGGCTCATGAATCTTAAGTTCATTTTCAGTGAAGAAAAGGCTCTCATGTAACCACTCTCTCTCTCTCTTCCACCCTCCCTCCCTACCTACCTGCCTCTCTTTTTCTCTCTGTTTCTAGCTCTCAAGTAAATAAAAATATTTTTTAAAAGATTTAAAAAGGGGGCTGGAAAGATGGCTTAGCAGTTAGGGCACTTGCCTATGAAGCCAAAGGACCCAGTTTCAATTTCCCAATACCACATAAACCAGATGCACAAGGTGGTGCATGTGTCTGGAGTTTGTTTGCAGTGGCTAGAGGCCCTGGAGTGCCCATTCTCTCTCTCTTTCTATGTGGCCCCCACATGCACTCTTTTTCATTCAAGTAAATAATTTTAAATATTTTTATTATTTATTTGTTTATTTGACAGCAACAGACAGAGAGAGAAAGAGGCAGATAGAGAGAGAGAATGGGCACACCAGGGCTTCCAGCCACTGCAAACGAACTCCAGACGCATGTGCCCCCTTGTGCATCTGGCTAACGTTGGTCCTGGGAATTTGAGCCTCAAACCGGAGTCCTTAGGCTTCACAGACAAGCGCTTAACTGCTAAGCCATCTCTCCAGCCCAATTCTAAAAATGATCTAAAAATTATTTATTTACTTATTTTATGTGTGTGTGTGTGTGTGTGTGTGTGTGTAGGGGGGACACACCAGGGCCTCTTGCCAGTACAGACAGCAGACTTGCACTACCCACCTGTACCCACCTGGCAGGCTTTGCAGGAAGGTACCTTTAATTGCTAAGACATATTCCCAGCCTCCCCAAAATAATTATGTCTAAAGTATGAAATGAGGTAAAATTCATTTTGTGCTGAGTCTACTATAATAACTTCATTTATAGACATGATTAATTCTAAAATTCTCCTAGATGTATTTAAATTACCATGACCAAGATTAGAGAAATATAAAAATAGGAAATGTCACATCCAGGAATGATGGCTCATTTCTTTAATCCTAGCACTCAGGAGACTGAGGTAAGAGGATCATTGTTAGTTCAAGGCCAGCCCTGGCTAGAGTGAGTTCCAGATAAGCCTGAACAAGAGTGAGATTCTGCTTTAAAAAAAGAGGGTTGATGAGATAGCTTAGTGGTTTAGGAGCTTGCCTACAAAGCCTAAGGACCCAGGTTCAACTCCCTAGTACCTCATAAGCCAGATGCACAAGGTGGTGATTGTGTTTGGAGTTTGTTTACCGTGGCTACAGGCTCTGGGATTCCTGTTCTCTCCTTCTCTCTCTCTCTCTCTCTCTCTCTCTCTCTCTCACACTCTCTCTCTCAAATAAATAAATAAATTGATTAAATAAAAATTTTTAAAAAGAAAAGAGAGATAAAAAGTGGCAGTAGATTTCTAAGGTCATTATGACAATATTTAATAATTTTTGGTATAAGTGACACTGACTGCTTAAAATGAGTCATAAAATAAAGCAACTGAAGGAGAAAGTTCTCATCCCACAACTAACTGCATTTTGTTTTGTTTTGTAAATCTAGTCTTAGGAATGTAAATAAATCTCTTTCTTTTCTAGTGTTAAAGTGAGGAATTACCTCAGTAATGGCTGGTAGAGACAGGGATATAGCTTAGTGATTGCCTCCCATGTGTGAGGTCCTAGGTCTGACCTCCCACCCATGTGCACAAGTGAGATGGCTTGCTAGGCAAAGGATAGAGTGTGGATAGAAATTTGCCCAGGCCGGTTGTAAACAATCTCAAGAATAAGCACCCGTGGCAACACTGCCCTCAGAAACACATGTGATGAGGTTGAAGGTGGGTAAACCAAGAACCCCTAATGGTGCCTGTGAACCTAAGCACTAGGGTGCAGTTTTACTTTAGAAGAACTTCCTGAACCATATCTTCTCTAGGTATTTTCAGTGAGTCCATATTTAACACATGGAATGAAATGGAACTGTAACCACCACACAGACGTAAAGAGGTTTTTATTTCTGTTTGCAGGCTTATGTGCACATGTATTTTTATTAGAGATATCTGACAGTGGAAAGACTCTTTGGGAAGAGGAGACACCAGGTCACTGGGAGGCAATTTGAGACGAATTATTTAACAAAGCATGGGAAGCTAAAAAATATAAAATTTAAATAAGAAGCCCAAGGTGGTGACTCACAACTGTAATCCCAGCACCCAAGAAGCTGAACTATGAGGATCACCATGACTTCTAGGTGTCCTTGGGCCACAGTGAAACTTTATCTCAAGAAAAGAGAGAGAGAGAGAGAGAGATGGCACAGTGGTTAAGACACTTGCCTATAAAGCCCAAGGATCCAAGTTTGATTCCACAGTACCCATGTAAAGCAGATGCACAAGGTGGCACATGCATCTGGAGTTTGTTTGTAGTGACTAGAGGCCCTAGTACACATATTCTCCCTATGTACTTTCCCTCACACTCCCTGAAATACATAAATAATAAATACAAATATTTTCAAAATAAATATTTTTTTTAAGATGGAGTGTCCATTTTATTTAAAGTCAAAAGAAGGTTTTTACAAGTTTTTGGTTTGGTGCTAAGAATTGAACCCAGGGCCTTGCATATACTTCACACGTATTCTACCATTGAGAGCCATCTCAGCCCCAAGGAGAGTTCTTTAATTACAGAAAAGCCCAACAGTTGTATCAACTAGATTTTTTTTATCTTTTCACAATTTTTATAAACATTTTCCATGATTATAAAAAATATCCCATGGTAATACTCTCCCTCCTTGCGCTTTCCCCTTTGAAATTCCATTCTCCGTCATATTACCTCCCCATCTCAATCATTCTCCTTACATATATACAATACCAACCTATTAAGTACACTCCTCCCTTCCTTTCTCTTCCCTTTATATCTCCTTTTTAACTCACTGGCCTCTGCTACTAAGTATTTTCCTTCTCACACAGAAGCCCAATCATCTGTAGCTAGGATCCACATATGAGAGAGAACATGTGGCTCTTGGAAAATAAATATTTTAAAAAAGGAGGTAGCACAGTGTAGTGGTTTGAATTAGGTGTCCCCCATACACTCAGATGTTTTGTATGCTTGGTCCCTACCTGGTGGCAATTTGGGAGGTGGAGCCTTTCTGGAGGACCTGCATCCTTGGGGGCTGGCTTAAGGGTGCTGTATTTAGCTGTCCATTGCTAGAGTTCAGCTCTCTCTTCTGCTGCTGTTTTCCACCTGCTGTTAGTAAAGTGATGGTGTCTAGCTTCTGCTCATGCCATGCTTCTCCTACCATCATGAAGCTTCCCTTCAAGACTGTAAGTAAAAATAAAAACTTTCCTCCCTTCGGCTACTATGTTTTTTTGTTGTTGTTGTTTGTTTGTTTGTTTTGGTTTTTCGAGGTAAGGTCTCACTGTGGCCCAGGCTGACCTGGAATTAACTATGTAGTCTCAGGGTGGCCTCGAACTCACAGCAATCCTCCTACCTTTACCTCCCAAATGCTGGGATTAAAGGTGTGGGCCACCATGCCCAGCTCCATAAGCTACTGTTAATTGAGTGCTTTGTTCCAGCAACAATAAGGTAACTGCAACAGAAAACTCATACCAGCATAGTAGAGTCTTTGCTGCTAGAAACCTGAGTGGCTTTTGCGTTCTTGGAACTGATTTTCAGGAGGAATGCAGAAAGGTTTGAAGCCTTGACCTAAGAAATGTCTTGCAGTGCTATAAGCAGAGTTTGATGGACCATTCCATTCAAAGTTTGAGGGGAAGAAAGATCTTTGTCCAGAATGGGCTAGAGGCAGTTTGTGTGAAAGGTTGGCTGTGCTCTTCCCATGCCTAAGAACTTGTGTAGGGTTGACTTTAGAATAAATGGAATGATGTAAGCAGATGGATATGGCAGAAAAAGAAATGAAAGTTTCAGGCTGAAGACAGTACTGCAATTACTTTAGATATTACCATTATTGAGATTGAGCCAATTACTTTGCACTGGAACAGAAGAAAGAATGCTGATTTTTAAAAGTAGCCTGAAAGGAGGATGCTGAAGGAGTGTCCTGCTCTTCAAACTTGGCTTTATTCCCCCCTGAATTAACAATTTGGTGGCAAAGTCCACCTAGTACTATGAGAATATAATAAATTCAAGAAATAAAGGATCATTGGATTTGTAATTCAGTTTATTTTTTGAAAATGGCCACTGGATAATATGAAGCAAGGTTGTTTGAATCCCTGCATGGAGACGCAGTAGAGCTATGGCATGGATGAACCACTGCAGTGGAGACCCCAGGATTTTTAAGATACCAGGACTATGAGATGGCTGCCAAGGAGATCTGATGGCTTGGATGGATTGTACCCCAGGCTGAAAGCTGCTTAGATGGAGGAGAAGAATTGGAACCCCAGAGACTTAATCACTGGTTATAGATGTCATACACGGAACTACAGGATTTGATATTTGCCGTGCTTGTTTTAGATCTTGCATCTTCCCTTGTTATGCCCAGTACCACCTTTTGTAGTATAAAAGTTTACTCTGTGCCATTATGTGATTTTTGTTTGTTTGTTTGTTTGTTGTAAGGCTCACAGTTAGGAACTATGGGGATGTTTGAGCAATGTTGAAAAACTATGAGGACTTATAAAGACAGACTGAATGCATTGCATTTTACATCATGGATGGCCATGACCTTTAGGGGTCAGGGGTATAATGTAGTAGTTTGAATCAGATGTCCCCCTTAAACTCATGTGTTCTAAATGCTAGGTCCCTAGCTGGTGGCAATTTGTGAGGTGGAGACTTGCTGGAAGAAGTGTGTTTGGGGGAGTGGGATTAGAGGTGTTATAGCTGGCTCCCCCTTGCCAGAGCTTTATTCACTCTCCTGTTGCCATTTTCTACCTGCTGTTGGCCAGGAGCTCATGTCATTCTTTCCCTCCTGCCATTACAAAGCTTTCCCTTGAGAGTGTAAGCCAAAATTAATAATTAAAAAAAAAACTTTCATCCCATCAGCTGCTTTTGGTCACGTGCTTTATCCCAGCAATGAGAGGATAACTGCAATAGCAAGTATTCAAAAGCAGCACAGTGAATTATTATGTCATGAATAATGATATAACTAGTGTTAAATAAATAGCTTAAGAACCTGTAGAGGTAAGATGTAAATTGTTTCAAATCAACAAGCTCTGAAGAGTCAAGTCAGTCTCCTATTTTATATTTTTCTTGTTGTGAGAGGTGGGCAATTTTTTGACAATAGAAATGTGAGAAAGTGATTCTTAGATCTGATAGGAAGAAATGTCTTGATATTACCAAGAATGAATGACACAGGTTGGACACTAAACAAATATGTAAGCATCTTTCTTTACCCATTATTCTAAATCTTCATTGCTAAATTGCTATTCTTCATTTATGTCTAAGAATTTTGTAATATATTTACAAATCAAATTTTATATAGATGCCTCCCTTCCCCAAATATTTGTCCCAAGGAGACCTCACAACCACTATTGAGGCAGTGTCAAACTTTTTCACACTTCTCCTGAAGACCAATTCCAAAGGCCTAAGAACCACATGGTCATGTTTATCCTAGTAATGATAATGATACCACTTCATGGTAACAATTTTCTATGTCAGGGACTTTTCTACTTGTGGTAATAAAATACCTGAAAAGCAACTTAAAACAAAGAAAAATTTTATAATGACTCATGGTTTGAGGAGATATAGTCCTTCATGGTTTGGAAGGCATGGCCATGTGAGCATAACTATCTGTGGTGGTAGGACCTTAGTCACATCTGAGCAGATCAGGAAAAAGAGTAAGACAGAGGGGTACTATTCCTCCCCAGAAACCCCATTCTTACAAGTAGGTCCTATTTTCCAAAGATTACACAACCTCCAAAAATAGTGCCACCATATGGGGATCAAGTATTCAAACAAATGAGCCTGTGGGAGAACATTTCATATTCACACCATAACCCCTGCCAACACCAGGTAGTAACTAGGGATTTCTTCCAAATGCCATGTGAATGGACTATCTTGGATTCATAAATTTGACTCTTTTGAACATGTCCGGTCAATTGTCCCTCAGTGTGGTTTTGTTCGGAATATGTTCGGATTGTTTATTTCTGGCAGGAGTCTTATGGAAATGGCATATATTCTTCCCACTGTCTTCTCAGTTACTACTCAAGTTCAACTGAGCCATTATTGATTATATTCACTTGGTTAAGGAAGCATATGTCAGACTTTCCTAATAAAGTCACTATTATTTTTCTAACTGTTATATTTTTAAATACTGTTAAAACATTGATTTATCTTATTAAGGGGATGGGTGGACCAAAGTCTCTTGCCACTACAAACTCGATATACAATTGCAACATTGTACCATCTAGCTTTACATGGGTGTTGAAGAATCAAACCTAGGTCTGCAGACTTTGAAAGCAAGTGTCTTTAACCACTAAGCAATCTCCCCACACCAAAAAGTCAAATATCTTTATTTATTACAGAGAGTGAAACTGAAAGCAACTGACCACACACACACACACACACACACACTCACATATATATATATATATATATATATATATATATATATATATATAGAGAGAGAGAGAGAGAGAGAGAGAGAGAGAGAGAGAGAGAGAGAAGGGTATGGGGTATGAGTACATGCCAGGACCTTTTGCCACTACAAACTCCAGATGCATGATCCATTTTGTGAATTTGGCTTTATGTGGGTAAAGAGGGGAACTAGGGAGCCAAACCCAAGCTGCTAGATTTTGCAAGCAAGTATCTTTGACCCCTGAACAATCTTGACAGCCACTAGTATTTTTAAAAATATTTCTCTATTCATATATTTGTTAGAAAAAGAAAGAGAAGAATATGCATGCCAGGGCCTCTGGCAATTGCAAACAAACTCCAGATTCATATGTCACTTTGTACATCTGGCTTTATATGGGAAATTATATCTGGAACATCAGGCTTTGTAAGCAAGCACCTTTAACTACTGAGCCATCTCTCCAGCCCAACTAGTAATTATTTGTAATGCTTATTATGAAACTATGTATTTAATTCCTTACTACATTTTAAACTACTTATATTACTATGGATTTATATTTTAGTCATTGAGTTGTAATCTGTCCCAAATTAGCCACTGTAAGCCTTTTTTTAAACTTCTTTTTCATCATTCTTTAAGTAGTTTCTTGCTTTGAGGAATGATATTTCATTTTCCTCATACTGGAACCAGTCATTTCTCTGAAGTGGCTTGATTGTTTCTTTTTTTTGGTTTTTTTTTTTTTTTTTTTTTTTTTTTTTTTGGTTTTTTTGAGGTAGGGTCTCACTCTGGCCCAGACTGACCTGGAATTCACTATGGAGTCTCAGGGTGGCCTCGAACTCACAGCGATCCTACTACCTCTGCCTCCCTAGTACTGGGATTAAAGGCGTGTGCCACCACGCCTGGCTTTTGATTGTTTTTACTAGAGAGCAGTATCTTAAATCTAAGAGGTTAGTGCTATGTCTGTGCTCATTACAATTGGGGTAAAAGCTACAAGGTTCTCTTGGACTTAATGTAGCAAAATACCCAACCTTTATCTGTCTCATCTCTCTTACAGGGTTACATATATTTTCTTTATGCATGCATGCATGCCTCTACCTTGTGAACCTCCTGCTTCAACTTCCCAAGTGCTAGGATTACAGGCATGTGATACCACACCTTGCTTCTAATCTAACTCCATCTGTCTCATATTTATTTTCTTTCTTCTGCTCTTCCATATAGACCCTTTTCCATCAGCTCAGACTGTATGACAAAGGTCTCTCTTCCATGTAGACCCCTTTACTTCAGTTTAGATTCTGTGACAGCCCTTCTTCCTCTTCCACATAGACCCCTTTGCTCCAGCTCACACTCTGTGACAGGGGTCTCTCTTCTACATAGGCCCCTTTTCCCCAGCTCAAATTCTGTGACAGGCCTCCCTCTTCTACACAGACCCCTTTACTCTAGCTGCTTACTCCAGTGTTTTCCCATGTGAGCCACTAAAAGCCTGTAGAATATTTTATAGACTGCTTTCCTGAGCTATTCTTTGCCATGTTCAGGGTTTGTTATAGAGAACTCAGATAGTATCTTGGACACAGGATTTTTGTTTGTTTGTTTGTTTGTTTGTTTGTTTGTTTGTTTGTTTGTTTGTTTTTCAAGGTAAGGTCTCACTCTAGCTCAGGCTGACCTGGAATTAACTATGTAGTCTCACTCAGGGTGGCCTCAAACTCATGGTGATCCTCCTACCTCTGCCTGCTAAGTGCTGGGATTAAAGGCATGCACCACCACGCCTGGCAAAGATAGGGTTTTTTTGTTTGTTTTGTTTTTTGTTTTTGTTTTTCGAGGTAGGGTCTCACTCTAGCTCAGGCTGACCTGGAATTAACTATATAGTCTCAGGGTGGCCTCGAACTCACAGCAATCCTCATACCTCTGCCTCCCAAGTGCTGGGATTAAAGGTGTGTGCCACCATGCCCGGCCACTAGGATTTATTTAATGCCAGAAAGAGAGTGGTAGAGTTTGGAGCCAGAAACAAGGGGATTCAAAAATAGGAGCAAAGAGGAAGTTAGGAGGGAATTCTGAACCAGGAGAAAAGATAAAGGTGGGAGAGGATTCTGAGCTCCTATTAGAAGAAGGCCTTTCCAGCCCTTTGAGGGAAAGGAAGGGATGGAGGAAGATCCTGTATTATGCTGCATAGGGTGTAGGAGAAGAAAACTGACTGGAGCTTGTACCAGCCAGACTGGATAAATTCCCTGTTGAATAAAGACCCTAAGTACAGTAGTTTGAATATATGTCCCCCATTGACTCAGGTGTTAAAATTAAACTTGTAACTTGGATCTCAAGCCATCTGGCTAGAGAAAGTGTCACTGGGATCTGAAGTCCAGCTCTAAGCTGTCACTGGGGATAGGTCTGAATTCTAGCCCAGAGGTGTAGAGAGTGGCTTTGTGCCCTGGCAGGGGTGTGTGTGTGTGTGTGTGTGTGTGTGTGTTGGTGTTTGCTTGCTGCAGTTTTTCTCTCTCTGCTTTAATCTATGGTATTAAACAGCTTCTTCTGCCAATGATGGAAATTCATCTGGATCTGTAAGCTTGAAATAAACCCTTTTCTCCTATAAACTGTTTCTGGTTTGGATGTTTATCCCAGCAAGGTAGAACAGACTAAGACAGAGTCAACAAGTGATGACAGATTGGAAGTTGTGTTTTCTCGCAGCTGAGTTGCAAAAGGCCAAGTCAATTACCATAATAGCAGGTAGGGATTCTAAACTTTTAGATCTAATCTTCCTGTGCAGAGAGAGGAGAAAGACAATGCCCTCTGAAGTCTAGCCATAACAGGAAGTAGTTCCAGAGTTTCCAGATTAGGTAGAGTGTGGCCTATGGCCAGGTGGGGTAAGGGAGAGAGGAAGATGGAAGGAGAGAGTTCTGGGACTCTTACATTCACCACAGTCAGATTAAAGGTTTGCCACTGAGATTCATAGAGTGGAGAGTAGAACTAGGGATATGATTTTTATTAAACAGTGTGGGTACTTTTAGGGAGAGACACTGGTGGGAACTTGTAATAAGATAGCTATATTGGTAAGTGAACAAACATAAGTGTAATCCCTGGCAAATTCATCTCAACAGTTCATTCTGTACAACACATCCTTTGGCTTATGGTTAAGATGAAGTCACATTTAGAACCTTTTAATATTCATTCCCATTCCTAATACCCTGGATATAGCTACCAAATTCCTCACATTGCTGTTTTTTTGTTTTTCCTGACATTTGTTCTTCTTATCCCACTCCTCATTTTCCCCCTTGCTTTAGATAATCTTGTCTCTTCTCCTATTAGGAAGAAAAAGAGTTTGTCTTGGCTGGGTTAGCATGTTTCTTTCCTACTTTAGCCACTTTCGGGAAATCCACCAGGCACACACTTCCTTCCCAGCAACCCTATTTTGAAGAGGTATTTTCCAGAAGATGTGAATCAGAGAGGTAATGGGAAGTGTTGAGTCAGAGGAGAGTTGGAGCATACCAGAGACAACACATTCAAATAGGAGCTTACCTGCAAGAAAAGGGTGTAGGAAACAGAACTAAGCCAGGGCGGGGGTTAAGGAGGGGATAAAAGGCAAGTCAGAGCAAACCTTGTCTCTTTTCCAGTCTCCTATGTATGTACACTCTTGAGTCTGTAACAATCTAGAAAGGTGAAAGTGAGAGGAGCCATCTTCACAGATTTCCCTCTGAGCTTCATGCTTTCCAGTTATACTTGTTTCCTGACATATTTGAATTCCAAGGAAATAAGCTGAGGGAAGTAACTCAAATCCCACTTATTCAACCCAGTAGGTTTCTTCCTCCTTCAGTAGATTCAATTCTTTATCTGTTGAAATTATTCTTTTGCTAGCTATCTTATTCTAATGCAGACAGATGCTGGAAGAAAAGAAGAATACCTCCAAATGATGAGAGTAGGAGAAAGAAACTTGAAACTTGTTAGGCAGTTAAGCAGGCTTGCAGCTGTGCAAAAAAGCTGGTCTTGGTAGGCACTGGCCAGTCTCCATGAAGCCCTATTCCCTAGGAATACATGGAGGACACTATTGCCCTGGCAGTGGTTTTGTTTTTTATCCTTGATTCTATTCTTGTTCTTATGTCCAAAGCAACTTGGTGACCAATAACTCATGTCTAGCTACTCCATCAGTGATTCATGGTGTCCACTAGAACCTCTGATCCAGGCACCAAGAAAGAGAAGCACGTGACCATATCCTGGATTGGAAAAGAGATGCATGGACACTTTGTGGGGATTGAAGGCTAAGCTAGAGCTACACTTCTCCATTTCTCAGTCCAGCCACTTTAAATATCAACTTATTTTCCTAAACAAAAACCTTGGCTCTTAGCTGTGATGGTTTGAATATGAGATGTCCCCTATAGCCTCATGTGTTTATGAATAAGCTTCACATTTAACCCTCAGCTGGTGGAGACTTTGAGAGATGGAGCCTTGCAGGAGAAAGTATATCACAGAGTACCATCCTTTGAGTTTTATAGTCCAGCCCCACTTGCCAGTGCTAGAAACTCATTCTACATCCTCCCTGTTGCTACAGAGATATGATACCCAGCTGTCTGCTCCTGCAATGCCTTCCTCACCATGATGAAACTTCCTGTTTAAACTGTAAGGCAGAAATAAACCCTTCCTTCCATAAGTATCTTCTAGTTGTGCATTTTGTCCCAGCAACAAGAATAAAACTGCTACACTTAGCTGTTCAGCAATAACCCCTTTAAGTACTGAGCTATTCTCCCCAACCCCAATAATATTTTTTCAAAAATACTTTTGGGGCTAGAGCGAAGGCTTAGTGGTTAAGTGCTTATCTGTGAAGCCTAAGGACCCCAGTTCGAGGCTTGATTCCCCAGGACCCACGTTAGCCAGATGCACAAGGGGGCACACATGTCTAGAGTTTGTTTGTAGACGCTGGAGGCCCTAGCATGCACATTCTCCCCCTCTCTCTTGCTCTCTCTCTGCCTCTCTCTCTCTCTCTCTCTCTCTCTCTCTGTCTGTCACTTTCAAATAAATAAATAAAAATAAACAAAAAAAATACTTTTGACTTCTAGGTAAGATGGCAGTGAAGTAGCCATGCTAAAGCAGCCTAGGAGGCAAAATAAGCAAAAAAGCAGCAAAATACATTCTTCTACTGAAAAGTGAAGATACATAATGAATTATCAACCTCAGCAGAGAAATAGTAGAGACCCAGAGGTTCTAGAAAGCAAGCAACCAGACAGAATCAGCTCCTACCAAGACACCAGTCCACGTGGCCACCCTGCTCTGCCTGGGCTGCAGGAGCAGACCCATGGTGAAGGTATTTTTCACTCACCCCAGCCTGTTTGCAAAGTCAAGAAACCAAAAGAAGACAGCAGGGCCAGCTGGGTAGCTCGTGAGGAAGAGGATTACATGGAACATCTATGCAGATCTGGTACAACTTCAGGCACAGTCCACAGCTTTCCCTGCCCAAACCACAAGCACCAACTACCACTGGAAACATGGAAAAGGGAACTCAGCTAACAGAACCCAGCACAGGCTATTAGACAATCAGATCCACTGACCCAGTCAGCCTAGGCAAGTCCACAATGCAGTAAAGAGGGACCCAAAAAGGCACACAGAATAGGTGAGACCAGAAGCCATCCTAAAAGGTAACAGGACCTACTTACACTAGGTCAGTTTGTGGCCTGAAGCCTAGTATATAGGCCTGCATCGGAAGTGCTAATCATACCTTTCCATGTCAGGGCAAGTCACCACATGTTAGATTTGATTGATGATCGGCTTTGTCATTCTTAAATAAGCTGTGTTTTAGGGTTGTCTTTTGTTGCTTACTGATTCATAGCCTTTGTCTACATCTTCTCTCATTCCTGGCAGCAGGGCTTCACTTGGCCCCAGTCTGTGCTGAAACCCTTTACAGACCAGAAATCTCAGCCTCCCAGTTGACAGGATTAAGATGTGGGGCAACACAAACCCTTAGGGACATTGAGATTGTTATACTATCTGTTGTAACTCCCACTCTTCCATAAATACTCCATGCTGGTTTTAATTGAGTGTATATATTTCTCAGTTGAATTTTAGAATTTGTATTTTGCTCTACCCGGCCTACTAGGATACTCGCATAGCAGGCAAACCCAACGACTAGAGTCACTTCTACGTTACTCTGGAAATGTCCTGTATATATCTGTTAGGTCCATTCCTTCTATGACCTCATTTAGTCCAGATGCCTCTCTGTTTATTCTTTCCCTGGATGACCTGTCAATTGATGAGAGTGGGGTGTTAAAGTCACCCACCACCACTGTGTTTGGTGTTATCTGTGACCTTAGTTCTAATAGTGTTTGCTTGACGAATTTGGGAGCCCCCATGTTAGGTGCATATATGTTTAGGATTGTAATGTCCTCCTGTTGGAGTGTGCCCTTAATCAATATAAAGTGACCTTCCTTATCTTTCTTGACTAATGTCAGACTAAAGTCTACCCTGTCAGATATTAGGATAGCAACCCCTGCTTGTTTTCTAGGCCCATTTGCTTGAAACACCGTCTTCCAACCTTTCACCCTAAGATAATGTCTATCCTTTGTAGAAAGGTGAGTTTCTTGGAGACAACAAATTGTAGGATCCTGCTTTTGAACCCAGTCTGCAAATCTATGTCTTTTCATTGATGCATTGAGGCCGTTGATATTAAGAGATATTATTGAAAGGTGTGTATTTATGTTTGCCATTTTTTTTTGTGTGTGTGTGTTTCTGGTTCTACCTGTGCTCTCTTCTGTTAACTGGTTTTTGAGTATAGCTTGTTTTTTCTAGGTTCCTTATATGTGTGCTTTTCCTTTTCTTCACCATGGAGGATTCTATCAAGTATTTTCTGTAGAGCTGGTTTTGTCTTCAAATACTCCTTTTAACCTGCTTTTGTCATGGAATGTCTTTATTTCTCCATCTATTTGAATGGATAACTTTGCAGGATAAAGTAACCTTGGTTGACAGTTGTTATCTTTTAGAACTTGGAATATATCACTCCAAGCCCTTCTGGCTTTAAAAGTTTGTGTTGAATAATCTGCTGTAATCCTTATGGGCTTGCTTTTGTAGGTAACTTGATTTTTCTCTCTACCTGCTTTCAATATTTTTTCTTTGGATGTGTGTGTTTAGAAGTTTGATTATAATATGGCGAGGAGAGGTTCTTTCCAGGTTTTGTCTGGCTGGGGTTCTAAAGGCTTCCTGTATCTGCATTGGCACCTCTTTCCCAATTTGGGGGAAATTTTCCTCTATGATTTTGTTGAAGACACCTACTATGCCTCTGGAGTGGAGTTCTTCTCCTTCTACTATGCCCTGAATTCTTATATTGGATCTTTTCATAGTGTCCCGAATATCTTGAAATTCCCACTCATACTTTTCTATAAGTTTGTCTTTCTCTTTGTTGGACTGCATTAGGTCTGCCACCTGGTCTTCTAACTTAGATATTCTGTCCTCTCCCTCATCCATCCTAGTGGTGAGATTTTGTACAGAGTTTTTTATTTCATTAACTGTGTTCTTCATTGCTAGTAATTCTGACTGGTTTTTCTTTATTATTTCTATTTCCCTATATATGTCTTGTATTGCCTTCTTTATTTCATTAAATTGGTGTCCTGCCTCTTCTTTGATTTCCTCTTTGATTTCTTCTTTGATTGTTTTCATGTGTTCTTTGACCTCTTTGAACATATTTATAATTATTCTTTTGAACTCTTTCTCAGGCATTTCCTCTAACTCTTTCTCACTGGAGGACATTTCTGATGCATTAATACTTTTAGGTGGATTTATATCGTCTTGCTTCTTAGTGTTTCTTGTGTTATAATGTATATATTTTTGCATCTTGGATTAAGTTAATGCTTGGATTTTCTAGCTAGCTGTGTATTCTTAGCTGTATCAATTGATTTGATGTAATATATTTTCAGGGTAGGACCTTAAGGTGTTAGGTGTGGCTCTTAAGACTCTCAGAGTATCTACAAAGATGTTCTTAGGGGTTGAGTTTCCCTGCTATAGGAGTATTCAAACAGGCTGAGTGGAATAAAATACAGGTAGATTCTAAAATTTAACTAAACACTGTACACATTCAATCAAAAACAGCCCCGAGTATGTATGCCAGAGTAGTTATTATAATGACCAGATCCTCTATCAACAAAGAGGTTAAGATTTCTGGTCTGTTGAGGGATCCAAGTCAGCTTGTGACCAAGTGAGACCCTTCCCTGGTGCAATCCCAGTTACCTTGGATGATTTTGGTCTCAGTCAAGTTGCTGCCTGGGTCGTCGGGCTACTGTTCTGATTTCTGGAGCTGGGCACTTGCTTTTCCTGCAGGGCAAACCGAGCCACTGCTGCTGCCTCTGCTGCTGCTGTAGCTGCCACTGCTGGAGCCACCACTGCTGCTGAAGCTGCTGCTGCTGTGTCCACTGCCGCTGCTCGCCCTGAAGCTGCTGCTGCCGAGTCTGCTGCTGCTGGGGCCGCTGTTACCGGTGCTGGAGCCGCTGATGTTGCTGCCGAACTCTGCTCCTGCTTGGGTCCCACTGTTGGCGTGGCCGGGTCCCAGGCCACTGCTCTGTTCGCCAGAGCTGGGCTCAGGCAGTGGGGGAGGGGAGGGAGCCGCAGCTGCTCTGGTTCTCTCACTGCTCCACGTGTTCTTCTACCTCACGGTCTGCTCCTCCATTGCTCGCTGCCGCTCTCCCCTCATGTTTCCTGA
The DNA here is from genome assembly GCF_020740685.1 of Jaculus jaculus. Taxonomy (NCBI): domain Eukaryota; kingdom Metazoa; phylum Chordata; class Mammalia; order Rodentia; family Dipodidae; genus Jaculus; species Jaculus jaculus. The sequence goes on along the minus strand of NC_059109.1, from coordinate 71,039,882 downwards.
GTTGTGGAGAGCGCAGTGTTAGGGAAAGCTCCTGCACCTGGCTTTTCCTGTGGCTCGAGCCGAGTCTGGTGGCTTTCTGGTGCGCCGCGGCCGCGGTGGTTGGCCGAGCTGCCGGAGCCGCTTTTCCCGCCTGTGCAGGCTCTGGATGCTCTGGAACTCTTCTACTTCTCTGCTGCCGCTTCAATTTCCTATACACCTCACTTTTTAGTAAAAGTGTGTATTTTGCTGAGTTTTTTTGGTCTTTTTCCCCCCTAGGCTGCTTTGGCATGGTACCTACGCCGCCATCTTAACCGGAAGTCCCCCTACTCTGGGAGTAATATAAAAGAGCAACACTTGCCACCTTAAGCTCCTACCTTGAAGATATATAACATCAGATTTATATGCCTAAGAATTCTGCAGATAACTAAAAAGTGCCAAAATCAAATTAACCCCAGATGAAAAAATTTCTACATTATATAAGAAACGCAAAAAAACAAGACAGTATAATTCCACCAAACAGTATAAACCCCCTATAAGTGACCACCAATGAGACTGAATTAGTTGAAATGCTTGACAAAGAATTCAAAAGAATGCCTATCACTTAGTTCAAAGAAATCAAAAAAGAAAACAAACTCCAAAAAGAGAACAAAGGAAAGCAACTTAGTGAAATAACTTCCCTGTATTTTGTTCCACCCAGTCTACTAGAGTACTTGCATAGCAGGCAAACTCAACACCTAGGGTCACTTCTCCTGCATGATTCTGATACCAAAACCAGACAAAGACAGAACAAAAACAGGAAATTATAGGACTGGAGAGATTTCTTAGTGGAAGGACCCAGGTTTGATTCCTCAGTACCCACATAAGTCACATGCAAAAGGTGGCACATGCATCTAGAGTTTCTTTTCAGTAGCTAGAGGCCCTGGCATGCCCATGCTATCTGTCTCTTTCTCCCCCCCCCCCCCAATAAATAAATAAATAAAATTCTAATGAAAAAGAAAGTTACAGACCAATCTCCCTCATGAATATAGATGCAAAAATTCTCAACAAAATATTAGCAAACAGAATACAAGAATATATCAAAAAGATCATTCACCCTGACCAAGTAGGCTTATCCCAGAGATGCAGGGATGCTTCAACATCTGCAAATAAATAAATGTGATATACCATATAAATGGTCTGAAGGATAAAAATCACTATATCATATCACTAGATGCAAAAGGGAATATGACAAACTCTAACATCCTTCATGGTAAAAGACCTACATAAACTAAGAGTAGAAAGAACATATCTCAACATAATAAGGACCATTTACTTACAACAAACCTACATCAAACATAGTACTAAATGGGGAAAAACTTGAAGCTTTTCCACTAAAATCAGGAACAAGACAAGTGTGTCCACTGTCCCCAATTTTATTTACTATAGTACTAGAAGTCTTAGATATAGCAATAACACAAGAGAGATACATAAAAGTGATACAAATTGAAAAAAGCGATAAAAATTGGAAAGGAAGAGAACAAATTATCATTATTTGCAGACGATATGATTCTATATATAAAGGACCCTAAAGACTCTACCAGAAAACTGTTAGACCTGATAAACACTTTCAGAAATGTAGCAGGATACAAAATAAACATTGAAATCAGTAGCCTTCCTGTATACTAACGATAACCACAACTGAGGATGAAATCAGAGAATCATTCCCATTCACAATTACCTCAAAAAAAAAAAAAAAAAAGTACCTTGGAATAAACCTAACCAAGCAAGTGAAGAATTACAATGAAAACTTTAAGACACTCAAGAGAGAAATTGCAGAAGACATTAGGAAATGGAAAAACATCCCATGTTCTTGGATTGAAAGAATCAAGATTGTGAAAATGTCAATTGTATCAAAAGCAATCTACACATTTAATGCAATTCCATAAAAATTACAACAGAATTTGTGGAATTCTCAGAAATATAAAAAAATCCTAAGATTCATTTGGAAGCACAAAATCCCCCAAATATTCAAAACAATTTTGAACAACAAAAATGAGGCCGGTGTTATCACCATCCCTGATTTTAACCTGTACCACAGAGCCACAGGAACAAAAACAGGATGCACTGGTACCAAGACAGACACATCGACAAATGGAACAGAACGGAGAACCCAGATGTAAATCCAGTCAGCCATGTGATTTTCAATAAAAGTACCAAAAATATTCATTGGAGAACAGATATGTCTTTAACAAATGGTGCTGGGAAAACAGGATATCTATATGTAGAAGGATGAAAATAGATCCTTCTCTCTCTCCATTCAAAAGAATCAAGTCCAAATGAATCAAAAACCTTACTACCAGACCTGAAACTCTGAAACAGCTAGAGGAAAAAGTAGGGGAAACCCTTCAACATATTAGCCTAGGCAATGACTTTCTGAATATAACCCCAGTTGCTCAGAAAATAAAACTACTAATTGACCACTGGGACCTCATGAAGTTAATAACCTTTTGGGTAGAAAAGGACACTGTGGCTAGAGCAAAAAGGCAACTCACAGAAAGGGAGGACATTTTTCCTAGCTATACATCTGACTGAGGATTAACATCCAAGATATATAAAGAACTCAGAAAACTAAATAATAAGAAATTAAATAACCCAATTAAACAATTGGCTGTTACCTTCTCTTTCCAGATGATGGGGACCTGGGGATAACTCATAAGGTACCATAGTACTGAGAAGAAGTGAAAGAGGAGTGCTCAGCGCTGAAGCATTGCTATTACCCCTTCCCAGGCTCAGGATCCATTGCGGAAGAGGTGGTGGAAAGAATGTAAGAGCCAAAAGAAGGGTAGGACACCTTATAATACACTCTTCCAGACACAAAATGGCCTGAATATCCATGACCTTGCAGTGCCTACACAAGACTATCATAACAGGAGGAAAAGATGATGCCATCAAAAATAAGAGAAGGGGCTTGCCGGGCACGGTAAGGGCTTGGCCAGCGGCGGGGCTGGGCTGGGCTGCGGGGAGACCGATGGACCGGTGACAGTCGCCTGCTAGGTGTGGCCCCCGCGTCACCGTGATGATCCACGGCTTCCAGAGCAGCCACCAGGACTTCTCGTTCGGGCCCTGGAAGCTGACGGCGCCCCAGATCCACATCATGAAGTCAGCGGATGTGGAGAAGTTAGCTGATGAGTTGCATATGCCATCTCTCTCTGAAATGATGTTTGTAGACAACGTTCTAAGGATCCAGCATGGCTCTGGCTTTGGGATTGAGTTCAATGCTACAGATGCGCTAAGATGTGTAAACAACTACCAAGGAATGCTTAAAGTAGCTTGTGCTGAAGAGTGGCAGGAAAGCAGGGTGGAAGGTGAACACTCCAAGGAAGTTATTAAACCGTATGATTGGACCTATTAAAGGAACTTTGCTTGGAGAATCTCTTAAATTAAAGGTTGTACCTACAACAGATCATATAGATACAGAACAATTAAAAGCCAGAGAACAAATTATTTATTTATTTATTTATTTTTATTTTTATTTTTTTGATTTTCGAGGTAGGGTCTCTAGCCCAGGCTGACCTGGAATTAACTATGTAGTCTCAGGGTGGCCTTGAACTCACTGTGATCCTCCTACCTCTGCCTCCTGAGTACTGGGATTAAAGGCGTGCGCCACCACGCCTGGCTCAAATTAAATTTTTTGAAGAAGTTCTCCTGTTTGAAGATGAACTGCATGATCATGGAGTTTCAAGCTTGCGTGTGAAAATTAGAGTAATGCCTTCTAGCTTTTTTCTGCTGTTGCGGTTTTTCTTGAGAATTGATGGGGTCCTTATCAGAATGCATGACACAAGGCTTTACCATGAGGCTGACAAGACCTACATGCTGTGAGAATATACATCACGAGAAAGCGAAATTGCTAACTTAATGCATGTTCCACCTTCCCTCTTCACGGAACCCAGTGAAATATCACAGTATTCACCAATCAAGGAAGCAGTCTGTGAGAAGCTCATATTTCCAGAGAGAATGGATTCTAAACCTGGAGATTCACAAGAAAGTAAAGCTGTGGAATAGAATGTGATACAACATATTCTCACCCTGGACACTCTCTGTAGGGGATGTTTTATTATGAGACTTAATTCCTTGCTTGTATACAAATTTTCTTTCACCTTAAAGGAAAGAAAAAATAAAGGATCGTTGCAGGCAGGTTCCACTCAACTGCTATTTGTACTGTGTATCTTCAAATTTATACTCCAGGGCCATAGGTTCTGGAGGTAAATTTGGATTCCTAAATTGCCACTCAATATGACCTCAGCAGTAGTGATGTGTGTGTCTCTTGAGCAGTGGGTGTAATCTGCATTGTTATGAATCACTGTCTTTTCCTGTGAAGAGATGGATTTGTGAATTAAATCCAAAGCCTTGTGACTTTCATAGGATTCCTGGTTGTGCATGTGGATGTACTGGCTCTGTGCTCTGGGCTTTCTGGTGCTTACTCACACTTCTAAAGAGTTGTGACTTGTATCAATATTGTGTGTATGTATACACACACTTGTATTTTTTTTTTTTTTTTTTGGTTTTTCGAGGTAGGGTCTCACTCTAGCCCAGGCTGACCTGGAATTCACTATGGAGATTAAAGATTAAATTTTTCTGGGATTAAAGGCGTGCGCCACCACGCCTGGCTACACACTTGTATTTTTTTTTTTTAAAAAACTTTTTTTTTTTTAATTTATTTATTTATTTGAGAGCGACAGACACAGAGAGAAAGACAGATAGAGGGAGAGAGAGAGAATGGGCGTGCCAGGGCTTCCAGCCTCCGCAAACGAACTCCAGACGCGTGCGCCCCCTTGTGCATCTGGCTAACGTGGGACCTGGGGAACCGAGCCTCGAACCGGGGTCCTTAGGCTTCACAGGCAAGCGCTTAACCGCTAAGCCAACTCTCCAGCCCCACACTTGTATTTTTTAAAAATTACTGATTTAAATGTCTTAGTCCCTGAGTAGTCTTAGATTACTTATTTTGATAATTCATTGTTGAAACTTGTGGAGTTAAAATAATTGACTTTTTTTAATTAAAAAAGTGAAAGTGGGTAGGATGAGTGTATTTCTGAAGATTTCATTAGTTTACTTCAGTGAGGAATACAAGGAATATGCTTTGGCCATTACTAAATATGACATATGCCATTTTATATTTATTTGTTCTAAATAAATAAATAATACAGAATTACAAAAAAAAAGAGAGAGAGAGAGAAAGCTGGGCATGGTGGCACACATCTTTGATCCCAGCACTAGGGAGGCAAAGGTAGAATTACCATGAGTTCAAGGCCACCCTAAGACTACATAGTTAATTCCAGGTCAGCCTGGGCCAGAGTAAGACCCTACTTCAAAAAACCGAAATAATAATAATAATAATAATAATAAATAAAAATAAATAAATAAATAAAATAAAAAACTTCTTTGAGATTCCACCTCACTCACTCCTGTCAAAATGTCTATCATCAAGAAAACAAATGGCAATAAATGCTGGTAAGGATGTGGCAAAAGAGGAAGCCTTCTACAATGTTGGTGGGAATGTAAACTGGTACAGCCATTATGGAAATCAATGTGGAGGTTCCTAAGACAACTAAAAATGGATTTACCATATGACCCAGCTATACCTCTCCTAGGCATGTAGCCTAAGGACTCTTTTTGCTACTTTAGATATACTTGCTCAACTGTGTTTATTGCCTCTTTATTCATAATAGCTAGGAAATGGACCTAACCTAGATATCCCTTAACTAATGAATGGATAATGAAGATGTGGCACACTTATACAATGACATTCTATTCAACAGTAAAGAAAAGTGAAATTTGAAGATTTCAGGGAAATGGATGGATCTGGAAAGGATTATGCTTAATGAGGTAAACCAGGCCCAGAAAGACAAACACTGCATGTTCTCTCTCATATGTGGATCCTACCAAAAAAAAAAAAAAAACCGAATTTTACATGAGTTGGGTTAAAAATCAGTAGCAGAAGGCCAGATGTGGTAGTGTACACCTTTAATCCCAGCACTCAGGAGGCAGTGGAAGGTGGATCGCCATGAGTTTGAGGTCACCCTGAGACTACACAGTGAGTTCCAGGTCAGCCTAGACTAGAGTGAGACCCTACCTTGAAAAAAAAAAAAAATCAGTATCAGAGGCCAGTAAGCTGGAAAGGGGCTATAAGGGAGGAAGGACAGGGGAGGCCATAAAGAGATGCTATTTCATGTATTTAAGTACATGAGCAGATTACTGGGGATGTAATGGCCTAAGTGAGGTTATGGGAAGTGATTGAGTAAAAGAAGGATAGGAGAGGGTTAATAAAAATTCAAGATATTATGAATAAGCCATGTGGAAACCTACATTTTTGGATAGTGGCATACCCAGAAGCCATAGACTGTTACTAGGTAAATTCCAGTGCCAGGGATGGTATACTTTCCAGTGAGTGATTGGCCAGGGAGGCCCCTGATGCCCCCGAAACATTACAGGCTATTGCCAAGGCTCTTGATTTCCTACCAGAAATAGATCATAAGACTCTATTACTGAAGACTCCACTTACTTTGGCTGCAAGATCACTGAACAATTAAGCTGGAGTTGAGCTGAAAACCTTCTCCTTGTAGACCAGTTGGCAGAAAGCTGGAAAAAGCTATGTTGCATACATCCCTATGAATAAAAGATATCATCAGGGACTGGAGAGATGACTTAGTGGTTAAGGTGTTTGCCTGCAAAGCCAAAGGATTTTGGGAGGTTCAACTCTCCAGGACTCACATAAGCCAGATGCACAAGGAGGCACATGTATCTGGAATTCATTTGTAGTAGCTGGAGGCTCTGCCCTCTCTCCCTCCCTCTCTCTCTCTCTCTCTCTCTCTCTCTCTCTCTCTCAAATAAATAAATGAAATATATTTTAAAAAGGATATCATCAGTGGAGAAAACAATGGACACTACAAGCCTCAAGTTTGGCCACCAAGGCCAAATAACCAAATGGATGCAATAGTGGCATGTCTCTTATGAGAGAAACCAATCACTCTCTAATTTGACTGGATGACCACTCCATGAGAGGGAATACATGCCTGGTACTTAAAATCTAGTGAAAAGCCTATGGGAGGGGAGGTCATGAGACCTCGGAGTGTAACATCTGCTCTTGTCTGGCTAAATGCATATATTATGCTCACCAAACTGCCTGGTAAGAACTTAATGTTCATATACATATATTAATGCTACTCTCATTTTTGGTTAGAGAAGCTTCTCTTTTCAGATGGCGGTGACCACTGTGATTATTCAAAAGGCACCATAATGCTGTTAAGAAGTGACAGAGGAGTGTTTAACACCGAAACAACTCTATCATACCTTCCAAGGCTTAGGGTCCATTGCAGAAGAGGGGGCAGAAAGGATGTAGGAGCCAAAGGAAGAGTAGGACTGCTTATAATGCAATCATTCATACAAATTGGCCTTGATATACATGACCTCACAGTATGTAGCACTACCTTCATAAGACCATTGTAATAGGAGGAAAAGATGATAACATCAAAATTAAAGGGAGACTAACTGAGAGAAGGAGGGGCTATGATGAAGAGTAGATTTGTGAAGGGTTAAGTGGGGAAGGAAGGGAATTACCATGGTTTATTGTCTATAATTATAGACGTTGTCAATAAAAAAAAGTTTAAAACTTTTATCGACCTGATTACAAGGAAAGACAGAGAGAATGGGTGTGTCAGAGTCTCTAGCCACTGCAAATGCATGTGCCACTTTGTGCATCTGGCTTTACCTGGGTACTGGGGACTTGAACCTAAGTCACTAATCTTTATGGGCAAGTGTCTTAACTGATAAACCATCTTTCTAGCCCCCATAATATTTTTTTTTTTAAACTCCATGTATCTCTCAGCATGGTATGGTGGCACACGCCTTTAATCCTAGCACTCAGGAGGCAGAGGTAGAAGGATCACCATGAGTTTGAGGTCACCCTGAGACTACATAGTGAATTCCATATCAGCCTGGGCTAGAGTGAGACCCTAACTCAAAAAAATAGAAAAAAAAAAAAAAACTCCATGTGCTTCAATAACCCAAGACTCACCAAGTCAACCATTACATATCTATTGAATATCCAGTGTCAGCCCTATTTTTTTTGTCAGCCCTATTTTATATTCTAGTTCTAATTCAGAAATAACTTTCTTCTTCCCTCTCTCTCTCTCTCCCTCCTATCTAGTTAACCATTTAGCCCTTTTACCTCAGTACAAAGAACCATCAAAAAAACTTTCTTACCAGACATTTTTGATTTTTTCGATTAGAACCATTAAAAAATATTCTTTGCTAAACATCCCAATGATTCTTCATAAAAATTCAACATCAAAATTTCTTTTTGCTCTTATGAAATCTTAATAGTCACTTTAGTATAAGAACTTAAAATTCTCCCTTTTATCATCTCATGTCACTAGGAATCTCTTTAGAATAAATGCCTTGAGGGCTGGAGAGATGGCTTAGCGGTTAAGCGCTTGCCTGTGAAGCCTAAGAACCCCGGTTAGAGGCTCGGTTCCCCAGGTCCCACGTTAGCCAGATGCACAAGGGGGTGCACGCGTCTGGAGTTCATTTGCAGAGGCTGGAAGCCCTGGCGCACCCATTCTCTCTCTCTCCCTCTATCTGTATTTCTCTCTGTGTCTGATGCTCTCAAATAAATAAATTAAAAAAAAAAGAATAAATGCCTTGAAAATGTCTATCCATAGAAATGACAGACAGACTTGAATTATAATAATCACCCAGTGTACACATGCAGACTTTACCACTGTTGATTTTGGAACACTCTCTTTCTCTCCCTTCCGATCCACCTTATGCTGAACTTAGACTATGTTATTAATGTCTTCTTACCAAACACAACATAGTAATCAGTGTTGGCTGATTGACTCAGTCACTAAAAAGATCCAAAAGTGTTGCTGATGTTGTTACCAATTAATTAGTCCTTATCTTGTGACCAGGAAAAAAATTGGACGTACAATGACAATGAGTAAATAAAGCAAAGGAGATTTTATTGAGGAAAACAGTAACAGAGACAAGAGTATAAGGGCAAACTTTCTTAGGATTTGGGCTGGTATCTGAAGAGATAGAAAGGGAGAAAGGAGGGCTGGAGAGATTGCACAGTGGTTAAGGTGTTTGCCTGCAAAGACTAACAACCTGAGTTCAATTGCCCAGTACCTATGTAAAAAGCCAGATGCATAAAGTTGCACATGCATCTGGAGTTCATTTGCAGTGACTAGAGGCCCTGGAGCCCAAGGTAGGAGGATCGCTGTGAGTTTAAGGCCAGTCTGAAGCTACATAGTGACTTCAAGGTCAGCCAGGGCTAGAGCAAGATCCTGCCTCAAAAAAAAAAAAAAAAAAAAAAAGAAAAGAAAGAAAGAAAGAAAGAAAAGAAAAGAAAAGAAAAGAAAAGAAAAAAAGGAACAGTTATACAGGTTCAGTTATAACTCAGAAAAGTGGACAGACAAGTTTACATGTAGCTCTGCAAGAAAAATGCATCATTAGGGGGCAATGATTCCTCCTTAGCATGTCTTTAGGTGAGGGCTGGTCTTTTGACCAGCTGCCTGACAAGTCCAGTTGAATTAACTCTTAAGGGAGGGGACTACGATATGTCTTTGTAATATTATATTTTGAGTAACTTAGAATAGCATATCTCTACTCAGGGCCAGGGGTAGAACACAGATTTTGTTCCTCCAACCAGGAGAAACATATCCCTTAATGGGCCCAAAACTCACAACTACAACTGTAACAAAAAAGCTAGGCTGTATTATTCTACTATTTCTGAACCCAAGAACAAAATCCTAATTGGATGACCTCTAATCCAATGAAGAAATCCATTTTGAGAGGCTAATGATCAAGAATAGTCTATCTTCCCTTCCTGGAACCTTCTGTACAAGACACCTAAGAGGTAGACAGTAGCATGAGAAAGTAGAAATGGAAAAAGAAAAGAGAGAGAATATGATGAAGAGAAGGATAAAGAATGAATTAATTCATGATACAGATGTTAACTGGATCTCCATGTGATGACAGGTTATAATGATGACCTTTTTCATAATGTAAGTTAGGTAATTACATTTAGGAGTGACCTGGCCTGGTTTAGACAACTTGCAAAGTGTTAGATCAAAAGGATAGGGGCTTTTGTGACATGTGGCCCCCTTGAGATCACAGGCAACCACAGGACTGTTACAGACAGCTTTGGCTGTGCTTGGTTCTTCATGAATGAAAGTGTACTGGTCTATGCAATGGTGTTTGTCCCCCTTTATCTTGTGTATCATCATGGCATTGCATTCCTGGTGGTTTAAATCAAGCCCAAGATGGTCTTTGTTGCTTGGATAGAGAGCCTCTGCCCTCAGTATACTGTTTCCTCCAACCTCATCTTCACTGAGGATGGCCTCTTCTGGCCAGCCAGGTTGTGCCACTTCTTTGTTGCTAAGCATCAAGGTTTCTGTGGTTCGGGTGTCCTCTTGCTTTTCAGTGGTCTCCACTTTGTCCTGTGAGTCACTGAACCAAAACTCATTCAGAGGCTGGTCACTGTCCTCTATGACAGCTGCAGCTAGGTGAAGGCCCAGCCCTAGGCTGAGCAGCAGCAACAGCAGCATGCAAAAGAGATGTACCAGACACCCTCATTATTCCTGGAGGGGTGGGAGAACATGAAGGACATGATGTTGCGATACAAATTGGCCCCAGTAGAGATCGTGGTCACCCTAGGCCCTCAGCATAGACTTTGGGTTCTCCTTTCACTTCTGTACATTATTCCACCCTCCCAAGGCAAAGAACTCTTTCTTTTCCTATTTCTCCTTTCCCTTCATACCACATTCCTCATCCTGGTGTAGTAAGGTGTGGGTCCTGAGGATTAGGAAGATGGCCAGGAAAAGCACTTCTGAAATTATATATGAGAAATCAGTAAAGGAACTTACCACCAGTTTTCCCCGCTTCTGTGTGTGTGTGTGGGGGGGGTGTGTCTGTGTTGCTGGAGATTGTACCCAAGGCCTTGCATAAGGTTAATAAAAGCTCCATCACAGAGCTATAGCTCTAACCCACCAATCACTTCTTAAACAGAAATTATTTATGAATCAACAAAGATGGTTATTAAGACAATGGAGAAGGGAACTATGATCATGGTATATTGTCTGTATTTATGGAAGTTGTCAATAAAAATGTTTAAAAGACAAGTGAGCACAGAAACAGTTTTACAGAAACAGTTTTATAGAAAGCCTGACTATTAGTAAGGGACTACAGTTATCATAGGAGACTATGTTGATCTCAGATTTATTTTTCTTGCTATTACTCTCCTCCCTACAAAAGGTAAAAATGAATACAAAGGTACTACAGCCTATCCTCCTGGCATGCACGTTGTTCAGCTCCCCATGTCAGGCCGCTGCTAAGGCTGTGACTTGTCCTGTCAGCTTCCTCCCCCATTCAAGGCCTCTCTTAGCAAGCAAGGTATTCATGTTGATTAGGTTTGTTTCTCAGAAAGCAAATGTAATAAGAATGACACCAAGGGGAAAGGGACAATTAAGCTGTTGGAGTTCTCTCTGTCTCTCTCTCTCTCTTTTTTAACATTTTTGTGAGGCAAGACCAACAGATTTTTAAAAAAGATTTTATGTTCATTTTAATTTAATTGTTAGGGACAGAGAGAAGGGGACAGAGAGAGAGTGAGAATGGGCACACCAGGTCTCTGGCCATTGCAAACGAACTCCAGATGCATGTGCCACCATGTGCATCTGGCTTATGAGGACCTGGAGAATCAAACCTGGGTCTTTAGGCTTCACAGGCAAGTGCCTTAACCACTAAGCCATCTCTCCAGCCCTGACTTTTTTTTTTCTTCAAGAGAAAAAGAGAGAGAGAGAGAATTTGCACACCAGGATCTCCAGCAACTACAATCAAAGTCCAGATGCCTGTGCCACCTTGTGCACATGTGTGACCTTGTGGACTTATGTCACCTTGTGCATCTGACTTGCATGCGACCTGGAGAGTTGAGCATGAGCCCTTAGCCTTTGCAGGCAAGTGCCTTAGCCACTAAAGCATCTCACCAGCCATGTTGGGGTTCTCCTACTAATAAAATCCTAGTGAGCAGGCCTGGGTTATTGCTCAGTCGCTCATTCTGGCACTTGAGAGTCTGAGGCAGGGGATTGTGGAGAGTTCGAGGCCAGCCTGTGCTACATAGTGAGTTCCATACCAGCCTGGACTATAGAGTGGCTCAAAAGAAAACAAAAAATGATGTGTTTTTGTCCCTGCTAAGTCTCATCTCCACCAAAAAGGAAAGAATGAATGAAAGAAAGAAAGAAAAAGAAAGCTACAAACATTGAGTCTGATGTAGTAGCTCATACCTGTAATTCCTGACATTGAGAGGTTGAGGCAACAGGATTGTTATGAGCTACATCTCACATCCTGCCACCAAATATTATACAGACAATTGATAAAATTAGAATGCACTGTGCTAGGAATAATTTATCAGTGTTTTGACATAGTGAATATTCAACTTATATTCTAAGTCACTAACCTTGTCTTAGAAAATGCACACTGAATCCAGGAATGGTAGTGTATCACTCCAGAACTGAGGAAGTAGAGGCAGAACCATCAGGAATTCAAGACTACATAGTGAGTTCATGGTGGGACACACCTTTAATCTAACCAGCATTGAAATCAGGAGGCAAAGGTAGGAAGATCCCTATAAGTTTGAAGCCAAACAGAGACTACATAGTGAATTCCAGGTCGGCCTAGGCTAGAGTGAGACCCTATCTTGAAAAACAAAGAAGCAAAAGAAGAGCAAGTGCAGGAGAAGAAAATGCATACTGAGATATTAAGGAATTAAGGAGTAAATTGTATACAACCTATTCTCAGTATAAAATAGAAACATATGTATGTGTGTACAAGTGTATGTTTACTGGAAAAGAAGAATATAAAAAACATTTTTGTTAGTTGTTTTGAGGCACTGTAACCCAGACTGACATTGGACTCACAGTGATGTTCCTACCTCAGCCTTCCAATAGCCTAGATTAAAAGGGGTGAACCACCAGCTCAAAAAATAATTTTTCTGGGCTGGAGAGATGGCTTAGCAGTTAAGCGCTTGCCTGTGAAGCCTAAGGACCCCGGTTCGAGGCTCGGTTCTCCAGGTCCCACGTTAGCCAGATGCACAAGGGGGTGCACGCATCTGGAGTTCGTTTGCAGAGGCTGGAAGCCCTGGCGCGCCCATTCTCTCTCTCTCCCTCTATCTGTCTTTCTCTCTGTGTCTGTCTTTCTCAAACCAATAAAAAATAAAAAAATAATAAAAAAATAATTTTATTTATTTTAAAATTTGTGTTTTATTTATTTGCATGTGTGTATATGTTTATGGACATGCAATGATCTCTTACCACTGTAAACAAATGCTCATCTGGTGGCTGGAAATGTGAATCTTGGCCCGCAGATTTTTGTAAGCAAATGACTTTAATTATTAGCCATCTCCAAAGCCACTCCCAACATAATTTTAAATCATGTGTCTTTAAATTATTCAAGGTTTTTTTTTTTATCATGTTACAACTTCCTTTATAACATCTTTTTTATAAAACTGAAAACAGTGGCTGGAGAGATGGCTCACTAGTTAGGGTGGCTGCCTGTAAAGCCTAAGGACCAGGTTAAATTCCCCAGTAGCCATGTAAGCCCCGATTCATAAGATGACACATGTAATCTGGAGTTCATTCACAATGGCTAAAGGCCTTGGCCCATCCATTCTATTTTCCTCTTTCTCTTTTGTTTCTCTCTCTATATCTCTCAAATAAATATTTTTAAACTGAAAACAATGGACTGGAGGGACAGCTTAGTGGTTAAGGCATTTGCCTGCAAAGCCAAAGGACCCAGGTTTGATTCACCAGTACCCAAGTTAACCAGATGCACAAGGGGGCACATGCATCTGGAGTTCATTTGCAGTGGCTGGAGGCTCTGATGCATCTGTTCTCTCTCTCTCTCTCTGTCTCTCCCTCTTTCCCTGTTAAATAAATAAATAAACAAATAAATAAAAATATTTAAAACTGTGCTGGAGAGATGGCTTAGTGGTTAATCACTTGCCTGTGAAGCCTAAGGACCCTGGTTCAAGGCTCCATTCCCCAGGACCCACACTATCCAGATGCACAAGAGGGCGCATGTGTCTGGAGTTCGTTTGCAGTGGCTAGAGGCCCTGGCACGCCTATTCTCTCTCTGTCTCTCTATCTGCCTCTTTCTCTCTGTGTCTGTTGCTCTAAAATAAATAAATAAAAATGATAAACAAAAAAAATTAATATTTAAAACTGAAAACATCCAAATTTTATTTCATTTATTTATATACTTATCTATTTGTTTTGGGTCTTTAGGAAAGTCTTGCTCTGCAGTCCAGGCTGGCCTGGAACTCACTGCATCCTCCTGCTTTAGCCTCCCAAGTGTTGTGATTATGGGTATGAGCTACCACAGCAGCATTTTTACTTTAAAAGAGAGAATTTCCACTTCACTGTCCTTCTGGGTGTTCAATAACTATATGTAGCAGCCAAAGTTTAGGTGGACATTGGGGCTAAAAGGGCAGCCAATATTTTGGTTCTAGTCCCCATGTCAAGCAGGTCCCAGAAGAGTAAGGGACACATCTAAAGGGTCCTACATCTGGTAAGTCACCCATCTTCTTAATAAGAAAGGCTATGGAGACTCTGAGTTGTACTCCAACCAATGTGCAGAAGGACAGTCAGAACAGATAGAAAGATTGCCAATTCTTCCAAGGGAAGCCACACAGTTAGCAAGTCCCTGACACAATGAAACAAATGTTGAAAACACCGTAAAGCTCCTCTCAGGTCTCTAAAAGTCTCTCCTAACGTGCTGCAATTGACTATATATATATTGGTCTTAAACAACCAGTACTAAAGTATAAAAGGAGCATTTGTATAGACCAGTGTGGCTTAAATGTGCTCATGGCAATTCAAAGAGGCACCTGTGCCATTATCAAGGTTAAATTCTATGTGTGTTCTTGATAACTGTGCTAGTGTCTCAACTGCTTTACAAGATCTACAAAAACAAATTCAGACCATGTCAGGCAAAACCTTGCCATTTAATGAACATGGATTTCTAGATCTTCATGGTGAAAGAGAATTGTGCCTATTGTTGCTGGTAATAGTAATTCTGTTAATTTTTCGACCTTGTATGCTCAACTAACCTTATCTCCTTTTATTTTCAGTCAGCCCACACTCATGTGGTCTGACAACAATCTAACTCTATCTACCTAGGTCTCATTGATGGATCTCCATGGCCTGAAAGTGTACAAGAATGAAAAAGCCCCACTTCACTAAGTGCCCACTTTCTTCCTGACTTCTCTTGATTTTATTCTTTCATCCCAACATCTCTATCTAGGGCTTTCTTCCCACACTGTACAAATGCACTTTCAGGTTTCCTTAGATAGACCACTGGAGAGGTACCCAGCTGCCAAACCTGACAACCCCACTAAACTTGAAAAAGCCACATCAATTGTCATTCTAATCCACTAATGGAAGTTAGTGTGATTTCTTTAAATAACCCACATACTCCTCCTTGCAAGGGAAATGCGGGCTAACATCTACACTGGCTTTCAACATGCCTTTGCTACTCTTCACAAACACAGGGCAATATATTGATGAAAAGGACTATTAGCTTTGGGAGGAGGGAAGAAATAAAACATAGTGATCAACTCCTCCAGCTTCTTGAAGCAGCCTGGGTCCCCCAAGACATGGAAGTAATCCATTGCCAAGCACACAGGAAGAACTTTGACCCTTTCCTGCTCACCCACTATGTCACTACATGCTAATTAGGCATCAGCAGGACCTTTGAACTAACCAATCCCCTCAGGACCTGTACCTCTTCCCACTATTTCACAAGCATTTATAAACCCATTTCCCTGACAAGTATATTTCACAAGCACTTATAAACCCATTTCCCTGACAAGCTGTTCTCTGAAGCACTCAAGGCCACTCAAGACCCTGTTCCAATGTTACATGGACGCCCTGGGAGACCGGTGCACAACAGCCCCAGGGCAGCCAGGAACCACACAATCCTATAGCCAACATAATACTGAATGGGGGAAAACTTGAAGCTTTTCCACTAAATTCAGGAACAATACAAGGGACACAATGTCCTCACTTTATTTAATATAGTACTGAAAGTCTTAGCTATAGCAATAAGGCAAGAGACACTCATAAAATGGATATGAATTATAAGGGAAGAGATCAAATTATCATTATTTGCAGATGATATGATTCTATACATAAAGAGCCCTAAACACTCTACCAGGAAACTATTAGTGATGATAAACACGTTTAGCAATGTAGCAGGATATAAAATAAACACACAGAAATCAGTAGTTTTCCTATATACTAACAACAAACATGCAGAGGATGAAACCAGGGAACCTCTTCCATTCACAATTGCCTCAAAAATAAATAAATAAATGAATAAAGTACCTTGGAAGAAACTTAACTAAGGAAGTGAAGGAGCTCTACAAGGAGAACAGTAAAACACTCAAGCGAGAAATTGCAGAAGACACAAGGATTTGGAAAGACATCCCATGTTTTTGGATTGAAAGAATCAATAATGTAAAAATGTCAATCTTACCAAAAGCAATCCACATATTTAATGCAATTTCCATTAAAATTCCAATGACATTCTTCACAGAAATAGAAAAAAAAAATCCTAAAAATCATTTGGAAGCACAAGAAAACTCAAATAGCCAAACAATTTTGAGAAACAAAAATAAAACTTTTAATTTTAAGCTATATTACAAAGCCACAGTGATAAAAAACAGCATACTATTGGCATACAGACAGACATGTAGATCAATGGAACAGAAGAGAGGACCCAGATATTCATCTAGGCAGCTACAGCTATCTGATTTATTACAAAAATGCCAAAAATATTAATTGGAGAAAAGACATCCTCTTCAACAAGTGGTGCTGGGAAAACTGGTTATCTATTTGTAGAATGATGATAATAGATCCTTGTCTTTTTCCATGCACAAGAATCAAATCCAAGTGGATCATGGACCTTAATATCACAATTGAAACTCTGAAATTGCTAGAGGAAAAGGTAGGGGAAACCCTTCAACATATTGGCATAAGTAATAATTTTCTGAATATAACCCCAGTTGCTCAGGAAATAAAACCACAAATGGACCACTGGGATCTCATGACATTACAAAGCTTTTGTACTGCAAAGGACACTGTGAATAGAGCAAAGAGACAACCTACAGAATGGGAGAAAATCTTTGCCAGTTACACATCTGACAGAGGATTAATATCCAGAATATACAAAGAACTCAAAAAACAGAATAATAAGAAATCAAACAACCCAATTTAAAAAATGGACTGGGTGTAGTGGTGCACACCTTTAATCCCAGAACTTGGAAGGTAGAGGTAGGAGGATCAACATGAGTTTGAGGCCACCCTGAGACTAAATAGTGAATTCCAGGTCAACCTGGGCTAGAGTGAGAACCTACCTCAAAAAAAAAAAAAAAAAAAAAAAAAAAAAGCCCTTCCAGTGAAGATGGCATCCACCTAACTGTGCCCCAACTCCTAGGAAAGAGAGGCAAGGAATTAAGGGGTCATTGGGACTTTTGGGGGAGAGCAAGCTCTAATAGATTGCCAGTGGGAAGGTGCAGAGGGGCAAAAAAAGGGAATTGGCTGATCCCCAGGCTGTCCGGTAACCCCCCTGTCCCTCAATCACCCCAAGCAGCCTTCCTAACCAGAGTCCCAGCCTCAGGCTACTCTTGCAGTAACTGCAGGGAAGCAGACCCAGGCCAGAAGTTCCACCTGCGCTCCCAGGCACAGGCAATGGTCAGGATCCACACACCCTCTCACCCCCCCCCCCCCCACACCCCGCTAGGTTACAGATTTCCCCGCCACAAACCCTACCACCCTGTGTCTTCAGATTCCCCTAACCCCCACTCCCATCACCCTCCACCCTGCCCCCACTCTTCCCGACTCTGGAATCGCTCCACTCTGCCCCACCCACCCCTCGACTTCCGCCCACTCTGCTTGGCCTGTCCCTGACCCAGGCCTTCAGATCCACCCACTTGGCCCTGCCCACATGTGAATTCTGACCCCCTCTGCCCTGCCCACAGCAAGCATTTGTCCAGTGTGCAACTTCTCCACCGCCTGACTTCAGGCCTGCTCTGCTCAGCTCTGCTTGGCCCCTAACCCGCCCCAGCCCCCTGATAATTAAGAACTGCTCTGCTCCACCTCACCCTGCCCTCTGGTGAGTCTTGGCACTCCCCACTCTGTCCTGATATGACACACCCAGGTGCTCCACCCCTGAGCTCAGCGGCAGCTCACTCCACCTTGCCCCTTCAACCCTTAGACATCCACCCACCCTCAGGGCCTGCTTCTTCTTTCCACCCGCTCTGCTTGGCCCCGTCCTTGCCCCTGCCTGTCAAATCCAACCACTTGGTCCTGTCCCCACACGAATTCTGACCCCACTTGCTCTGCTCTACCCCCAACCCACTAGACTTCAGTCCTGCTCTGCTACGCTTTGCTTGGACCTGCACCCACCCCCAGAGAACTGAGAACTGGTCTGCTCCACTCCACCCCTCCCCCAGGCAAGTCTTGACCCTCCCCACTCTGTCCTGAGGCCACACGCCCCCAAGCTCCACCCCTGCTTGGCACTGCAGCTCACTCCACCTTGCCCTGTCACCCTCTAGACTTCCACCCAGCACCCTGCCGCCTGTCTTCCTTCCATCCACTCTGCTTAGCCCCAACCACCCCCACCCCCACAACGTCAAATCCAACTGCTGGACCCTGCCCTCACATGAATTCTGACCCTGACCCCTCTGCTCTGCCCCACCCCCAACCCACTAGACTTCAGACCTACTCTGCTCTGCTCTGCTTGGCCCAACGCCTGCCCCTTGTGATTTCAGAACAACTCAGCCCCACCGCGCCCTGCCCCCAAGGGGGTCTTGACACTGGACTCTGTCCAGACCCCTTGCAACCCACCCCAAGCTCCACCCCAACCTCCCTTCTGTCTTCACCCCCCACAAATTGTACCACCACCCCGCCCATCTCAACCACAGTCCCATTCTTCCTGCTCCCACACTGTGATGGGCAGACCACAAGCAGAATAAACAACATAAAAAATCAAATGCAAATAAATCCAATAAGTTCTCCAAGTCCTACCATGGAAGTCTCTAATCAAACCATAGAAGAGACAATATGATAAGAAATACAAAATGAAGTTATATGCAATGCAACCCTATTTGTAGAACTTGCACAAAAGCAGCAAAGGACTGATAATCATGTGGATGCTGCCACCACTAGACCTAATACATATGAAAATAGAAGGGGTCCAAACACAGTTAAAGGATATAAAGGAAAGCGAGAAAAAGAGGACTTAAAAAACCAGCTGGCTGTGCTAAATGAAGACATAAAGAAATGCAAGGAGCCAGGCGTGATGGCACACACCTTTAATCCCAGCACTCGGGAGACAGAGGTAGAAGGATTGCCATGAGTTTGAGGCCACCCTGAGACTCCATAGTGAATTCCAGGTCAGCCTGGGCTAGAGTGAGACCCTACCTCGAAAAACCAAAAAAAAAAAAAAAAAAAAAAAAACCAGGAAGACTTCCAAGAACATCAAGAAATCAGAAAATGATGTGAAAA
This sequence comes from Jaculus jaculus, assembly GCF_020740685.1. Classification (NCBI taxonomy): domain Eukaryota; kingdom Metazoa; phylum Chordata; class Mammalia; order Rodentia; family Dipodidae; genus Jaculus; species Jaculus jaculus. Next base: position 71,020,308 of record NC_059109.1, on the reverse strand, counting down.
GGGAAATTGACAGAAACCATACATAGAAAAGTAATAGAAAATGCAAACCTAATTGAACAAGCCCAAAACTCCTTAGAGGCCCTCAAGAACAGAGTCAGCCACATGGAAGATAGAAACTCATATCTGGAAGACAAAACAGAAGAAACAGTTTGAGAGTGCAAAAGTCGCAGTAGGTTCAAAATTTTCTGTGAACAGAACATGAGGGAAATGTGGAATATCTTCAGGTCCCAACATTCGGATCAGGGGAATACCAGAAGGGGAAGAAATTCAGACCAAAGGCATGGAGAACTTATTCAACAAAATAATTAAAGAAAATTTTTCCCACTTTCTCAAAAGAAAGGCCCATCAAGATGCAAGAAGCTAACGAAACTCCAAAAACATTGGACCAAAGGAGAAACTCTCTAAGACATGTTGTGATTAAGACTCTAACCATTGACATCAAAGAGAAAATCCTAAATGGAGCTAGGGAAAAAAAAAAAAACAAAAAACATCACATTTAAAGGTAACGCCATCAGAATCACTTCAGACTTCTCCATGGAAATTCTGAAAGCCAGAAGGGCCTAGAATGGAACACTGCAAACTCTGAGAACCTATGGCTTCCAACCCAAACTACTCTACCCAATAAAAGTATCCCTCATACTAGATGGTGAAAGAAAACCTTTCCATGACAAAACTCAGCTTTACAATTATATGAACACAAAACCAAACCTACAGAGAGTATTTCAGAAAATTCTCCACACAGAAGAATCAAATAATCAGCCTCAAGTGTGGAGAGCTGCGATGTGCCGTGCCCTAAAGATGGCGTCAGCTTCCGCCTTCCGCTAGCCCAATAGCGAGCGCTCTCTGGGATAAACAAGTCCTTATTTGGCTGAGGCTGCTTAACTAATTCTGCTTCCTTAATCGTGGACCTATCTGCATGGGTCACGTGGCTCACTAGGGTTGGCTAGTGCAGGACTACTTAGCTTGTGGGTTGGCTCTCCCCGGGGTCAGAAGATTGTTCAAGGTTCCTGAATAAACTGCTTAAAGAAGAGCTCTCAGGTCACGTCATTCTTGCTGGTCGAGGTGGTCGCGACAAGTGGTGGCCCGTACGGGGAACCTCTCTCTCAAAGGAGGCTCAGAACTTTTTGCAGTCAGGGCAGTGCTGGTAAGTTCCCTAAGGTAAGGTGGGACAATAAAGATCGTGGGGAAGCGACAACTTGTGCTCTACTCTGTAGATAAAAAGAGAGCGAAGAAGAGTTCGCGGTGATAGCGAACCGAAAGTAAAGTCACTGCGGACCAGTGAGCAGAGTTAAAGGTAAAAGTAACTATGGGCGCTTCTCATTCGCACCCAATTTTTTTGGCTCTTCAGGAGCTGCTTTTGTCAAAGAATTTAAAAGTTAAGAAAAGTACCCTAGAGAGATTTTTGAATGAGTGCGATACTGTCGTCCCCTGGTTTGCGATGTCGGGTAACCTAACGGTCGCGTGCTGGGATAAGTTAGGGAGGGATCTGGACTTTGCTTGGGATCAGGGAACTTTAAAGGCAGGAGTTAGATCAATCTGGAAGCTGATTAGATGCTGTCTCGAGGACCAGAGGTACTGCAGAGCAGTGGAGGAAGGACAAACAGCTTTAGAAATGTTAAAGAAAGAAAGATCAGAGAAGTCAGGAGAAAGGGAAACAACAGACACAGACTGCTCTGATACCGATGAGGAGCTACAAGCTTTGGTAGAGAGGATGGAAAAACATTCTTTGAAGGATAAGAATAAGGAAAAAGAAAAGTCAGGGCCTGATAGTACGGCAGGACAGCTGAACAAGATCCCTTCTGCTTCACCATTGTACGATGAGTCGGGCAACACAGCTCCCTCGGGAGGTTCAGGACGTTCCTTTTGCCCAGAAGTGTGGCGAGCTGTAAGATCAGAGCTACAACTTGCTTGTCCAGTTTTTCAAGATGCTCAGGGTAACCACTATGAGGAGCCTCTTGATTTTAAGGTCATCAAGTCCCTAGCTGAGTCAGTCAGAACATATGGCATAACTGCTGCATTCACCATAGCCCAAGTAGAGTCATTGAACAGGCACTGCATGACCCCAAATGACTGGGGTGGACTATCCCGAGCCTGCTTGAGTCCAGGACAATATTTAGATTGGAGAGCCTTTACAATTGAATTTGCTACAGAGCAGGCTGCTGTCAATGCTAGGGATGGAAATCCCATCTGGGACAGAGATATGTTGCTAGGACAGGGAAGGTTTGCCAACCAGCAGACAGGATATCCTGTACAGGTTTATGGACAGGTCAGATTGCCATTAAGGCATGGAAATCCTTGCCAAACAAAGGAGAAGTCAGTGGTAATCTTACTAAGATTTTACAAGGACCCATGGAGCCATTCTCTGACTTTGTGGTGAGAATGGTAGAAGCGGCAGAAAGGATTTTTGGGGATCCTAATGCTGCTATGCCCCTTATAAAACAGTTAGCTTATGAGCAATGTACAAAAGAATGTAGAGCTGCTATTACTCCATATAAGAGCAAGGGACTGGAGGCTTTGATGAAAGTTTGTAGAGAACTAGGAGGACCCCTGACAAATGCTGGTCTTGCAGCGGCTGTGGTACAGCTGTCTCAAAACAAGAGAGGAGGTTCAAAGGCTTGCTTTAGATGTGGCAAGATGGGACACCTTAAAAGGCAATGCCCTGAGAGGGAAAATACACCAAATACAGGAAACAGCCTACGCCCCAGGCAGCCTGGGCTATGTCCGAAATGTAAAAAGGGGAACCACTGGGCTAATGAATGCAGATCTGTGAAGGATATTAATGGGCAACTTCTTAGTCCAGGTTATGGTGGAGCCCATCCAAAAAACGGGCAGCAGGGCCCACGCCACCAGGGCCCGCAAATATATGGGGCAGTAGAGAGTCAGAACAACAACCAGGAAGTGGAGAGATGGCCCACCCTCTGTCATTCGAGGGACCACAGAGAGCCACTGCAGGCTCAGCAGGATTGGACCTCCGTGCCACCATCAGACTCATATTAACTCCTCGCATGGGGGTCCAGGTGGTGGATACTGATTTTAAAGGACCCCTAGCACCAGGTACAGTTGGTTTGTTGCTAGGAAGATCATCATCAGCCCTACAAGGCCTGATAGTTCATCCAGGCACGATTGATCCAGATTTTACCAGTGTAGTTAAGATCATGGTGTCTTCCCCTCGAGGGATTGTGGCCATTTCCCCCGGAGATCGTATAGCCCAGTTACTCATTTTACCCAGCCTTCATGAAAGATTTACCGCTAATTTACGAGAGAGAGGAGATAAAGGATTTGGGTCCACAGGGAATGATTTAACATTTTTATCCCTGGATCTTGAGCAGAGACCTACATTAAAATTAAGGGTTGAAGGCAAAGAAATTCTTGGGCTTCTGGATACCGGGGCAGATAAAAGTATTATTTCAAAAAGAGACTGGCCATCCAATTGGCCAATACAGGCTTCTTCTTAAACTCTTCAAGGCCTAGGTTATGCAAAAACTCCAGATATGAGTGCAAGACAGTTAAAATGGCAAGAGCAGGAGGGACATTCTGGGGTCATGCAATCATATGTGTTAGAACTTCCTATTTCCCTTTGGGGAAGAAACCTATTAAAAGACATGGGTTTTAAGTTAAGTACCGAATACTCAGAAATTTCCCAAAAGATTATGCAGGATATGGGGTACCATCCAGGGTATGGGATAGGGAAGTACCTGAAAGGACGTAAAAGTCCAATTACCACTCAACAGAGAAGCCCCAGGCAAGGTCTTGGTTTTTCATAGGAGCCACTGAGGAAGGGATTCCCATCACTTGGAAGACAGAGGGGCCAGTGTGGGTTCCTCAGTGGCCACTCTCCTCTGAAAAATTAAGTGCTGCTAAGGAATTAGTGGCAGAGCAGTTAATTTTAAAACATATAAAACCTTCAGTGTCACCATGGAATACACCCATATTTGTGATTTCACACCTTAAAAGAATTCTTACAAAAACAAAAAGGGGGAATAGGCCAAGGCTGCACCCCCAAGGAAAGAATATCTCTAGCTCTTTTTACTCTTAATTTTAAAAATTTGGACGTGGATGGCCTTTCTGTGGCAGATCGTCATCAATGTCAAGGTGGACCCCTGAAAGGATATGTTAAATGGAAAGATGTGCTCACGGGAACGTGGCATGGCCCTGATCCTGTATTGACGTGGATGAGAGGGTATGTTTGTGTTTTTCTGCAGGATCGTCAGGATCCAGTGTGGGTGCCCGAGAGACTGACCAGAAAAGTCCAACATGAAGATCCTTCCGCTATGGATGCTGATAGGCCTGAGGTGGAGTCTGACTCAGGCAGAACCTTGATGGGGGATCTTGTCGGTGTTTCCCAAGCCTCTTCTGGTTCAATATAATGCCCAAGTTTTCCCTCGCTTTTTTGCTAGCAATAAAAGTTTAGGTCTCTCCTATTTGCCCTTGGATGGGGAAATTAGTCCCGTTGAAGGCAATGTTAGTGTACCACTAGTGGGAAGTTTGTGCTTTTTGCTGGTAAGTAATATTAGTCAAATAAGCCCATGTGTGATGCTTTATAATCAGTCTGCTGCCTGTATGGAAGCCCCTTGGAACCCAGGCCAATTTTCAGTTAATGCCTCCTGGATTAGTGGTCAATGGCCTTGGAGTTATGGAGATGGCATGGATGTTCCCCCTCAGCCTAGGTGGGCTCCCTTTTGTCATGGTGCTATTGGGAGCGATGGCTGGTCTCCTGGTGCTGGCCTTCTTGGTGGGCCTGTGGTGTCTATGCAAGATGAGGGTCACACAGCAAAGGAATGCAGCTATGATTATTCAGGCCTTTACAGCCATTGAGGCAGGACAGTCCCCTTATGCATGGCTTGCTGTCATGAAGAGCTAGAATACTCAGCACGTTCAGGTTGCGAGGCAAAGCACTGCACTCTAGGTATGCCGCCTGCAGTTAGCAGCCTAGAGGAGAGCATGTCTGAGAGAAAGCGGGTTAGTACCATCCTTTCCCCATAATATCCATCCTTACTCCTGCCTCTGGAAAAATCGGTACTGGATTTTACTACAGAGCTCAGACCTCTACTCTCACCTGTTTTGTTTAAAACAAAAAGGGGGAACTGTGGAGAGCTGCGATGTGCCGCGCCCTAAAGATGGCGTTGGCTTCCACCTTCCACTAGCCTGATAGTGAGCGCTCTCTGGGATAAACAAGTCCTTATTTGGCTGAGGCTGCTTAACTAATTCTGCTTCCTTAATCGTGGACCTATCTGCATGGGCCACGTGGCTCACTAGGGTTGGCTAGTGCAGGACTACTTAGCTTGTGGGTTGGCTCTCCCTGGGGTCAGAAGATTGTTCAAGGCTCCTGAATAAACTGCTTAAAGAAGAGCTCTCGGGTCGCATCATTCTTGCTGGTTGAGGTGGTCGTGACACTCAAGTACCTACAAGAAGCAGATCACATTAACCTAACTCAGAAAAGGCACAAAAAATTTCAAAGTCCATGAAAACATCAAACCACATAAATCACCATCAAGGGGATAGTACAATCATAAATCTGTATGAAACAAACACAGGGGCACCACAGTTCATAAACCAAAACCTACTTGACAATAAAACAGAAATATGCACCAACACCATCATAGTTGGGAACTTCAATACATGATTACCAGCCATAGATAGATCATCCAAACAGAAACTCAACAGGGAAGTGAGAAAGCTCAACAAAACCATAGAACACTTAGACCTAACACAATTTTAGAAAATTCAACCTCAAATCCACAGACTACACATTCTTCTCAGCAGCACATGGAATATTCTCTAAAATAGATCATATACTGGGTCACAAAGCCTGCCTCCACCACATATTTAGGAAGATTTACATAATCCCCTGCATGATATCAGATCACAATGCTATACTGCTAGAAATTAACAACAAAATACCCACCAAAAATCCCATCAGCTCCTGGAAACTGAACAGCACACTTTTAAACAATAAATTGGTAGTGGACAAAATAAAAAATTAAATAGAGAAATTTCTAGAAATGAATGACAATGATAACACATAGTACCAAAACTTATGGGATACAATGAAGGTGGTCCTCAGGGGTAAATTCATAGCACTAAATGCCTTCTAACAAAGGCAGAGAGTTCCTAAGTCAATAACTGAACCATCCACCTAAAGGACTGGAAAAGCAAGAAGAATCCAACCCCAAAAGCTCCAGACAGAAAGAGATAATTAAGATCATAGCAGAAATTAATGAATTGGAAACTAAGAAAACCATTAAGAAAATTGATGAAGCAAAAAGTTGGTTCTTTGAAAAAATAAACAAGATTGACAAGCCATAGCCAATTTGATCAAGTGAAAAAAAAAAAGAGGCACTTCAAATTAACAAAATTAGAAATGAAAAAGGAGAGATCACAACAGACATAAGTGAAATTGGGAGAATCATCAGGTCTTACTTCAAAAACCTCTAGTCTACAAAATTGGAAAATATAGAGGAAATGGATAAATTACTAGACACATACTATCTACCAAAGCTAAACTCAGAGCAGATTAATCTCCTAAACAAGCCTATCACACCCATCAAAATTGAAACGGTGATTAAAAAAAAAAACCTCCCCAAAAAGAAGAGTCCAGGACCAGATGGCCTCTCAGCTGAATTTTATCAAACCTTCATGGAAGAACTGAAACCAGTCTTTCTCAAATTATGCCACACAATTGGAGAACAAGGAAAGCTCCCAAACTCCTTCTATGAAGCTACTATCACCCTAATACCAAAATCAGGCAGAGATGCCACAAGAAAAGAAAACTATAGGCCTATTTCCCTGATGAACTTAGGTGCAAAGAACCTGAACAAAATCCTCAAAAATTGAATTCAACAACACATCAAATCCATTATCCATGTTGACCAAGTGGGCTTCATCCCAGGAACACAGGGGTAGTTCAACATATGGAAATCTGCCAATGTAATACACCACATAAACAAGGCTAAACACAGAAACCACATGATCATTTAGATAGATGCAGAAAGGCCTTTGACAAAATACAACATCACTTCATGATAAAACATTAGAGAGAACCAGCATGGTCAGTTTATATCTCAACACAATAAAGGCTATATACAAAGCTCCTAAAGCCCAAATAATACTTAATGGAGAGAGACGAAAGGAATTCCCATTGAGATTGAGAACAAGACAGGGGTGTCCACTCTCACCTCTGCTCTTTAATATAGTACTGGAAGTCCTAGCTCAAGCAATAAGAGAAAGAAATAAAGGGAATGCAATTTGGAAAGGAAGAAGTCAAGTTAGCACTATTCGCAGATGACGTGATTCAATATGTAAGAGACCTGAAAACTTAGTGACTCTTATCAGTACCTTAGAGATACTTACTGTGGTGGTTCAAGTCAGGTGTTCCTCATAAACTTAGGTGTTCTGAATGCTAGTCTCCCCAACTGATGGTGACTGGAAATTAAAGCCTCCTGGAAGCAGTGTATTGTTGGGGATGAGCTTATTGGTGTTATAGCCAGTGTCCCTTTGCCAGTGTTTGGCACACTCTCCTGTTGCTATGGTCCACCTTATGTGGGCCAGGGGGTGATCTCCACCCTCTGCTCATGCCATCATTTTCCCCCACTATTGTGGAGCTTCCCCTTGAGCCAGTAAGCCAAACTAAACCTCTTTTTCACGCAAACTGCTCTTAGTTGGGTGATTTCTACCAGCAATGCTAAACTGACTGCAACAGTAAAGTGGTACGGAGAGTGGGGTCATTTGCTGCTAGATGCCTGACTGTGTGGCTTTAGCCTTTTGGAGCTGATTTTCAAGAGGAATGTGGAAGGATTTGAAACCTTGGTCTAAGACATGCCTTGCAGTACTGTAAGTATAGCTTGATGGACTATTTTGGTCAGAGATGAAAGACCTAAATGCATTAAGAACTATGGACAGTGAGGTTTGGTTTTTGAGGGTGAAAAACAGCTCTGCTTGGACTGGGATAGCAGTTTGTGTAAGAAACTTGCTGTTATGGCTGTTTCCTGAGAAGTTGTGCAGGGTTGCACTGTGTAGAAACAGATTGGTGTGAGCACAGGGATATGGCACAGAAAAAAATGAAATCTTTGGGTATAAACTGCTGCCCATTCACCTGCAAATTGTTTGAGAGATTACAACTATTGAGATTGGGCCAGCTGACCTGCACTGGGGCAACAGAAAGAATGTATACTCTTTTGAAGGGGCCTGAGTGTTCAAGAAGTGTCATGTTCTTCAAAGTCTGCTTTACTCCCCACTGGATTAACAAATTGGCATCCTACCTGGTATTGTGGAGTATAAGAAATGCAGGAAAGAGAGGGTCATTGAGTCTGCAACATGGTCTTGTGTTTTGAAAATGGCCATGGGCAGTGTGAAGCAGGTTTGCTGGATGCCTGCATGGAGACCTGATGGAGCCTAGAGGATTAACCATGAATTCCAGTGGAGACCCAGTGGAGATGCCTGCCAAGGAGAGCTGCCTTCCCTGATGAAGTTTCCCAGGACTGTGAATAGCCTATCTGGAGGGGCAGAATTGGAATTCCACAGACTTGTTTATGGTTAGGGTTATCAGACTTGAAGACCTGTCACTGGCAAGAGTTGCTGGAGTTTGATGTTTGCCCTGTTTAAATCATATATTGTTTGAGTATTTTTTTTCTATACCCAATGTCATCTTTTGCAGTGTGAATGTTTATTCTATGCCATTATGGGGTTTTTGGAGATTTTGGGGGGTATTATGGCTCAGTACGAAGATCTTGAACTATGGGGATATATGTACATCATCGGAATTGATTAAAAACTAAGGGGACTTTTAAAGTTGGATGAATGAACTGCATTTTACATCATGTATAGTTATCAGTTTATGGTGGCCAGGGGCAGAATGTGGTGGTTTAATTCAGGTGTCCCCCATAAACTTAGGTTTTCTGAATGCTAGTCTCCCCAGCTGATGGCAATTGGAAATTAAAGCCTCCTGGAGGCAGTGTATTGTTCGGGGTGGGCTAAGGGGTACTATAGCCAGTGTCCCCTAACCAGTGCTTGGCACACTCTCCTGTTGCTATTGTCCACTTTTGATCAGGGGGTGATGTCCACCCTCCACTTCCTCTGCCATCATGGAGCTTCCCCTTGAGCCTGTAAGCCAAAATAAACCTCTTTTTCCCACAAGCTGCTCTTGGCTGGGTGATTTCTACCAGCACTGAGAACCTGACTGCAACACTTGCAAAACCTTGTTGCAGCCCTATGGGAGACAGAAGTCATCAGCAGTAAAAACAGTGGACACTGGAAGCCTCAAGTTTGGCCAGAAAGGCCAGTGACCAAATGAGTGCAATAGTGGCATGTCTGCTCTGGGGAAAACCAACTGCTCTCTAATTGGACTGAAGGCCCACTCTATGGGAGGGAATACATGCCTGGTACTGAAAACCTAATCAAAAACAGGAGAGTTTGTGGGCCCTCGCGGTGTAAAGCCTTACTCTTGTGTGGATAAATGTAAATATTATTCACACCAAATTGCCCTGAGAGCACTACAATTAATGTTCCTATTCATATGTTAATGCTACTCTCACTTCCGCTTACAGTAGCTTCTCTTTTCATGTGACAATGACCACTGGGATGACCCAAAAGGCAAGATAGTGTTGAGAAGAAGGGACAGAGGAGTGATGAGCACTGAAACATCCCTATCACACCCTCCAAGGCTCAGGGTCCATTGCCAGAAGGGGTGGTGGAAAGAATGTAAGAGCCAAAGGAAGGGTATTACTCCTTACAAGCAACTCTTCAGACAGACATTGACCTCAATGTCCATGATCTCACATGCCTAGCAATACCTACACAAGACCCTCATAATAGGAGAAAAAGATGATGACATCAAAGTAGAAGAGAGATGAATGGAGAAAGGGAGGGGATATGATGGAGAGCAGAGTTATGAAGGGGAAAGTGGAGGAGGGGAGGTAAATATCATGGTTTGTTGTCTCTAAGTATAGAAGTTATCTATATGTATATATTTACTGTTAATGATAAAAGCCATTGTTATTTGTCTCATTTATGTTCAGATCTTCTAATGGAAGAACAAACAGATGGCTCTCATCAGGACACTAAAACTAAATAAAAGTTAGTATTTATATTTTTGTTAATAAAAAATGTCTCTAGGTCTGTTAACATGTATTGTCTGCACTTACAAATGTTAAACATAATATGCTTCCTATCTTTCAGATATGGGTTACCATTTCATCAGAAAACATAAGTTAAATGTTACAACAAAATGTTAAGGTTTTTTTAATACCATGTTTTAACTAGATCTGTTTTGTTGAATATAAAAGGTACAGACAGACTTCCAGTTAAGATGGCAGCATAGGAAACACACCAAAGCAACCTAGGAGAGATAAAGGACACCCCCCCCCCAAAAAAAGCCCAGCAAAATACACTCTTAGAAGTAGGAGAGATCCAGAGTGTCTAGAGTCCACAGAAGCAGACAGAAGTGGCTGAAGCAGCAGTGGCACCAGATCCGCAAGGCCACAGCCACCAGGCTCGGCCTGAGCTGCAGGAAAAGTCAGGTGAGGAGACTCTCCACTCACACCACCTGCACACAAACTCATGAAACATGAAGGGAGGACAACAGGGAAGAACAGAGTGGCTAGTGAGCAAGAGGATCACATGGACCAGCAGGAGAACTACAGAAAATACTTGAAAGGATCTTCCATGCTGAAGAGAAAGAAAAGCACACATATAAGGAACCTAGAAAAAACAAGCCATACTCAACTACTAGTTAATGCAAGAGAGCGAAGGTAAAACCAGAAGAACTACGAAACAAAATTTAAAAAATGGCAAAAATAAATACACACCTTTCAATAATAACTCTTAGTGTCAATGGCCTCAGTGTCACAACCAAAAGACATAGGTTTTTCAGTCTGAGTTAAAAAGAAGGATCCAAGTTCTGGGTGGATGGCGGCTTGGGAGCCATGCCAGGCCAGCCTGGGGAGGGATTTTAGCAGAACCCCAGTGGGGTGCACTCTTCTGAAAAGTGAAGGAGTGTGAGTTGTTCTTGGACACAGCAGAGAAGCTGGAGAGACCAGGACCCACCAGAGAGGAGGAGGGCAGCCAGAGTACCACTGGGGCAATCGTGGCCTGAGATCCACGTGCACCCGCCCAGGGCAGTCCTGCTGGGTGCGCCAGGCAGCAGCAGCAGAGACCAAACAACAGATTTTTCGGCTCCCTCAGCCTTCTTGCAGGGTTGAGAGGTCTGAAGGAGGGACAGCTGAGATCAGCTAGGGAGCTACTGGAGATGTGGGCAAATCCAGAGGTCTGAGCTCTCCCATCCCCCACCATCAGAGCCATGAGCCTCCAGCATTCAGCCCCCAGTGGGAGCACAGGCAGCAGAGTGAATCAGAGGTACAGCTGCACAGCACAAAAAGGAGGAATTGAGGTGGGCACTCACCATTGGTGAGACTGGAAGCCACCCCAAAAGGTAACAATGCTGACTGACAAAAAACAAAACAAAACAAAACAAAAAACAGTTACACAGTCCTGCAAAAGCTAGTCTCTCTTTCCTTGTCAGGGCAGGTTACATTGTTTTTATTCTTGGGTGGATTTACCATTTTCAAATGACCTGTATTGGGGGATTGAATGTTTTTGACTTTGATTATATATATCCTTTGATTTTTGCTTCTGTCATTATTGGGGGCAGGGTCTGACCCAGATCCAGGTTGAACTGAAACCCAATTTGGAACAGAAATCTTTACCTCCCAGCTGACAGGATTAAGGGTGTAGAACAACACACACCCTTAGGGATTTTAGCTTTATATGATTATCTGTTTGTTTTAATCCCCACAGTTTCATACTGTGGTGGTTTGATTCAGGTGTCCCCCCCATAAACTTAGGTGTTCTGAATGCTAGGTTCCCAGCTGATGCATATTTGGGAATTAACGCCTCCTTGAGGGAGTGTATTGTTGGGGGCCGGCTTATGGGTATTAAAGCCAGTTTTCCCTTGCCAGTGTTTGGCACACCCTTCTGTTGCTGTGGTCCATCTTATGTTTGCCAGGGGATGATGTCCACTCTCTGCTCATGCCATTGTTTTCCCCTGCTATCGTGGAGCTTCCCCTTGAGCCTGTAAGCTAAAATAAATCTCTTTTTCCCAGAAGCTGCTCTTGGTTAGGTCATTTCTACCAGCAATGCAAACCGGACTGCAACACATATTTTGTGCTGGTTTTGTTGATTGTGTATGTTACTCAGTTGAAGTTTAGAACTTGCCAGTGAAATATTCCACTCAGTCCACTAGAATACTTGCTTGGCAGGCAAATTCAACACCTAGGATTCCTTCTGTGGCTTGGTTGGTGGACAAGAGCTACACCTGGCATCTTGAACTCATATCCTGAGGGTGTATGGGGGTGGATTGCCACATCTGGAAACACTGCAGATAAGTGGAAAACCCAAGCATCAAATCAATTCAGGATGCAAAAGTCACTACAACATAATACAAGAAACTCAAAGAATCAAGACAATACAGTCCCACCAAGGATTATAAATCCATCAGAAATGATCACCAATGAGACTGTTTTAGATGAAATGCCTGACAGAGATTTCAAGAAAATGATGCTATATATGCTCAAAGAAATCAGGAAAGAAGTGAGGTGAATCAAAGACTAATACAGGGGAATTGAAGAGGAAAACAGGTTTGTGAAAGAGAACACAGGAAACCAGCTTAATGAAGTAAAGAGGTCATTACAAGACATGAGTAAGGAAATAGAAATACTGAGGAAAAACCAGGTTGAAATCCTGGCTCTGAAGAATACAGTCAATGAAATGAAAATCCCTGTGGAAGGTCTCACAAGTAGAATGGATGAAGGAGAGGGCAGAATATCTAAGCTAGAAGACCAGGTGGCAGATCTAATACAGTCCAACAGAGAGAAAGACAAGCTAATAAAAAGGTATGAATGGGAGTTTCAAGATATCCAGGATACTATGAAAAGATCAAACATAAGAATTCAGGGTGTAACAGAAGAAGAATAATTTCAATCCAGAGGCTTAGTAGTTGTTTTCAACAAAATCATATAAGATTTTTCCTCAAATTGGGAAAGACATGACAATTCAGATACAAGCAGCTTTTAAAACACCAAACAGACAAAATCTGGAAAGAACCCCTCCTAGCCATATTATAATTGGACTGCTAAACACACAAACAAAGAAAATATGTTGAAAGCAGTTAGAGAGAAGAAGCAGGTCACCTACAAAGGCAAGCCCATCAGAATAACAGCAAATTGCTCTGCACAAGCTTCAAAGGCCAGAAGGGCTTGGAATGACATGTTCCAAGTTCTAAAAGATGACAACTGTCAGCCAAGATTACTTTATCCTGCAAAGCTATCTATCCAAATTGATGGAGTAATAGGATAATTCTACAGCAAAAACAGGCTAAGGGAATTTGTGACAAATAAACCAGCTCTGCAGAGAATACTTAAAGGTATTCTTAATGCTGAAGAGAGTGCTACACACACAGGAGGAAATAAGAAAAAAAAATAATCCACACTCAAATAACAGTTAAAACAAACAAGTAAAGGAAAAATAGGAAACACTACAAAGAAAAATGGCATGAAAAAGGCATACCTTTCAATAATAACTCTAATATCAGTGGCTTCAATGCATCATCCAAAGGACACATGCTTGCAGACTGGATTAAAAGGCAGGATTCTGGGCTGGAGAGATGGCTTAGTGGTTAAGCACTTGCCTGTGAAGCCTAAGGACCCCGGTTCGAGGCTTGGTTCCCCAGGACCCACGTTAACCAGATGCACAAGAGGGTGCACAGGTCTGGAGTTCGTTTGCAGTGGCTGGAAGCCCTGGCGTGCCCATTCTCTCTCTCTCTCTCTCTATCTGCCTCTTTCTCTCTCTGTGTGTCACTCTCAAATAAATAAATAAAAATGAACAAAAAAATTAAAAAATATCTTAAAAAAAAAAAGGCAGGATTCTGCCATTTGTTGCCTCCAGGAAACTCATCTCTCAATAAAGATAGATATCTTCCATTCTGTCTTTTGGATGATGCATTGAGGCCATTGATATTAAGTGCTATTATTGAAGGGTATGTATTTATTCTCATCATTCTTCTTATTTTATTCACTGAGAAATCAAGGTGGTGCTGAGCAGAAAACCTTCTCCCTGTAGCCCAGCAAACTGAAAGTTGGAAAAAGTTGCACTGCATGCAGTCTTATGGGAGACAGAAGTCATCAGCAATGAAAACAATGGACACTGGAAACCTCAAGTTTGGCCAGACAGGCCAAATGTCTGAACAAGTGCAATAGTGGTATGTCTGCCCTTGGGGAAACCAACTGCTCACTAATTGGACTGAAGGCCCACTCTATGGGAGGGAATACATGCCTGGTACTGAAAACCTAATCAAAAGCCTATGGTCGGAGAGGTCATGAGCCTTAGGGGTATAAAGCCTGCTCTTGTCTGGATAAAATATATCACTGTCACCAAATTGCCCTGAAATTACTACACTTAATGTTCATACACATATGTTGATGCTACTTTCACTTCTGTTTAGAGAAGCTTCTCTTTTCTCAAGGAGATGACTACTGGGATGACCCATAAGGCAACATAGTGCTGAGAAGAAGGGACAGAGGAGTGTCCAGGACTGAAACATCTCACACCCTCCAAGGCTGAGGGCCCATTGCAGAAGAGGTGGAGGAAAGAATGTAAGAGCAAAAGGAAGGGTACTGCTCCCTACATACACCTGTCCAGACAGAATTTGGCCCTGATATCCAAGACCTCAAGTGCCTAGCAATACTCACACAGACCCTCATAATAGGAGAAAAAGATGATGACATCAAGTTAAAAGAGAGATGAATGGACAGAGGGAGGGTATGTGATGGAGAGCAGAGCTATACATGAAAATTAAAATAATTCCTTGCATTCTATCTGATCAAATGGGATCGAACTACAAATCAATGGCAAGAAAAACTAGAGAGCATAAACAAAATCATGGAAACTAAACAATACACTACTAAGTAATGAATGGGTAAATGAAGAAATTAAGAAGGGAATAAAAAAATTCATAGAGTCAAATGATAGTAAGAGCACAACATACTAAAACCTTTGGAACACAATGAAGGCAGTCCTAAGAGGGAAATTTACAGCTTTAAGTTTATAGCTTATATTAAGAAATTAGAAAGGTCACAAGTAAACAACCGAATGCTTCACTTAAGGCATTGGAAAAAGAAGAACAAGGCAAACCAAAAATAAGTAGATGGGAAGAAATAATAAAGATTAGGGCAGAAATTAATGAAATAGAAAACCAAAAAAGAAATCCAAATAATCAGTGAAACAGTTGGTTCTTTGCAAGGAATTATTTCAATTTTCCTGAATTTGTTAACATTTGCTTTGTGCCCTAATATATGGTCTATTTTAGAGACTGTTCCATGTGCTGCTGAAAAGAATGTATATTCTGCAGCCTTTGGATGAAATGTCCCATAGATATCTGTTAGGTCCATTCCTTCTATGACCTCATTTAGTCCAGATGCCTCTCTGTTTATTTTTTCCCAGGATGACCTGTCAATCGATGAGAGTGGGGCGTTAAAGTCACCCACCACCACTGTGTTTGGTGTTATCTGTGACCTTAGTTCTAATAGTGTTTGTTTGATGAATTTGGGAGCCCCCATGTTAGGTGCATATATGTTTAGGATTGTAATGTCCTCCTGTTGGAGTGTGCTCTTAATCAATATAAAGTGCCCTTCCTTATCTTTCTTGACTAAGGTTGGGCTAAAGTCTACCTTGTCAGATATTAGGATAGCAACCCCTGCTTGTTTTCTAGGCCTGTTTGCTTGAAACACTGTTTTCCAGCCTTTCACCCTAAGATAATGTCTATCCTTTGTAGAAAAGTGAGTTTCTTGGAGACAACAAATTGTAGGATCTTGCTTTTTAACCCAGTCTGCAAACCTGTCTTTTCGTTGGGGCATTGAGGCCATTGATATTAAGAGATATTAGTGAAAGGTGTGTATTTATGTTTGCCATTTTTTGTTGTTGTGGTTCTGGTTCTACCTGTGCTCTCTTGTATCAAGTAGTATTTGAGTATTGCTTGTTTTTTCTAGGTTTCTTATATGTGTGATTTTCCTTTTGTTCAGCATGGAGGATTCTATCAAGTATTTTCTATAGAGCTGGTTTTGTCTTCAAATACTCCTTTAACCTGCTTTTGTCATGGAATGTCCTTATTGTTCCATCTATTTGAATGGATAACTTTGCAGGATAAAGTAACCTTGGTTGACAGTTGTTATCTTTCAGAACTTGGAATATATCACTCCAAGCCCTTCTGGCTTTAAAAGTTTGTGTTGAATAATCTGCTGTAATCCTGATGGGCTTGCTTTTGTAGGTAACTTGATTTTTCTCTCTAACTGCTTTCAGTATTTTTTCTTTGGTGTGTGTGTTTGGAAGTTTGATTATAATATGGCGAGGAGAGGTTCTTTCCAGGTTTTGTCTGGCTGGGGTTCTAAAGGCTTCCTGTATCTGCATTGGCACCTCTTTCCCAATTTGGGGGAAATTTTCTTCTATGATTTTGTTGAAGACGCCTACTATGCCTTTGGAGTGGATTTCTTCTCCTTCTACTATGCCCTGAATTCTTATATTGGATCTTTTCATAGTGTCCCGAATATCTTGAAATTCCCACTCATACTTTTCTATAAGTTTGTCTTTCTCTTTGTTGGACTGTATTAGATCTGCCAACTGGACTTCTAGCTTAGATATTCTGTCCTCTCCTTCATCCATTCTACTGGTGAGATTTTCTACAGAGTTTTTGTATTTCATTAACTGTGTTCTTCATTGCTAGTAATTCTGACTGGTTTTTCTTTATTATTTCTATTTCCTTATTTATGTCTTGTATTGCCTTCTTTATTTCATGAAATTGGTGTCCTGCATCTTCTTTGATTCCTTTGATTTCCTCTTTAAGTTCCTCTTTGACTCCTTTGATTTGTTCTCTGACTTCTTTGAACATATTTACAATCATTCTTTTGAAATCTTTCTCAGGCATTTCCTCTAACTCGTTCTCACTGGAGGTCATTTCTGATGCATTAATACTTTTAGGTGGATTTGTATCATCTTGCTTCTTAGTGTTTCTTGTGTTATAATGTGTATATTTTTGCATCTTGGATTAAGTTAATGCTTGGATTTTCTAGCTAGCTGGGTATTAGCTGTATCAATTGATTTGATGTTATATATTATCAGGGTAGGAGCTTAAGGTGTTAGGTGTGGCTCTTAAGACTCTCAGAGTATCTACAAAGGTGCTCCTAGGGGTTGAGTTTCCCTGCTATGGGAGTATTAAAGTAGGCTGAGTGAAATAAAATACAGGTAGATTCTAAAAGTTAACTAAACACTGTACCCATTCAATCAAAAACAGCCCTAAGTATGTATGCCAGAGTAGTTATTATAACAACCAGATCCTCTATCAACATAGAGGTTAATATTTCTGGTCTGTTGAGGGATCCAAGTCAGCTTGTGACCAAGTGAGACCCTTTCCTGGTGCAATCCCAGTTACCTTGGATGATTTTGGTCTCAGTCAGGTTGCTGCCTGGGTTGTTGGGCTGCTGTTCTGATTTCTGAAGCTGGGCACTGGCTTTTCCTGTGGGGCAAACCGAGCCTGGCAACTGTGGCCCTGCAGATCAGCACCCCTGCTGCTGTAACTGCTGCTGCTAAAGCTGCCTCTGCTGGGTCTGTCAGCAGCTGAAGCTGCTGCTGCTGGGCCCACCACTGCTGCTGCCTCTGCTGCTGCTGTATCTGCCACTTCCGGAGCCACTGCTGCCACTGAAGCAGCTGCTGCGGGATCTGGGGGAGGGGAGGGAGCCGCAGCTACTCTGGTTCTCTCGCTGTTCCACGTGTTCTTCTACCTCATCGTCTGCTCCTCCATTGCTCACTGCTGCTCTCCCTTCACGTTTCCTGAGTTGTGGAGAGCTCTGGTGTGAGGGGAAGCTCCCCGCACCTGTTTTTTCCTGCGGCCGGAGCTGAGCCTGGTGGCTTTCTGGTGCGCTGCCACTGCTGCAGTTGACAGAGTTGCCGGGGCTGGTTTTGCTGGCCTGTGTGGTCTCTGGATGCTCTGGATCTCTTCTACTTCTCCGCTGCTGCTTCAGTTTCCTATACACCTCACTTTTTAGTAAAAGTGTGTATTTTGCTGAGTTTTTTTGGTCTTTTTCCCCCCAGGCTGCCTTGACGTGGTACCTACGCCACCATCTTAACCGGAAGTCACAAAACACTTTTAAACAATAATGAGTAGTGGAAGAAATAAAAAATGAAATTGCAAAATTTCTTTAAAATGAATGGTAATGAGAACACATTATACCAAAACGTGTAGGACACAATGAATGCAGTCCCCAGAAGAAAAATCATAGCACTAAATGCCTTCATAACAAAGACAGAGAGATACCACAAAGCAAATTTTAACAAATATAGGAAACTTGAAAGAATTCTTTGCACACTATTTGATCACAATGGGATCAATAGCAAGGATAGCAAGGACATCTATAGAGCATACACAAAATCATAGAAACTAAACAATACATTACTAAATAATGAATTGGTTAATGAAGAAATCAAGAAGGAAAACAAAAAAAAATTCATAGAATCAAATGGTAATGAGAAGACAAGCTACCAAAAACTTTGGGACACAATGAAGGCTGTCCTAAGGGAAATTTATAGTTTTAAGTGCCTATATTAAGAAATTATAAAGGTCAGAAGTAAACAACTTAATGCTTCACCTTAAAACCATAGAAAAAGAACAAGGCAATGTAAAAATGAGTATATGGAAAGAAATAACAAAGATTAGGATAGAAATTAATGAAATAGAAACAACAACAACAACAACAAAATACTATCCAAAGAACCAATAAAACAAAGAGTTGTTTTTTTGAAAGGATAAACAAGATTGATAAATTATTAGCAAATCTGACCAAAAGAGAGAGAGAAGAGACACAAATTAATAAAATTAGAGATGAAAAAGGCACCATCACAACAGATACCCGAGAAATTCAAAAAATCATGCAGTCATACTATAAGAACATATACTCCACTAAGTTTGAAAATCTGAAAGAAATGGATGATTTCCTTGATTTATATGCCCTATCAAAATTAAATCAAGATAAGATTAACCACTTTGGGCTGGAGAGATGGCTTAGCAGTTAAGCACTTGCTGTGAAGCCTAAGGACCCTGGTTCAAGGCTCGATTCCCCAGGACCCACGTTAGCCAGATGCACAAGGGGGCACATGTGTCTGAAGTTCGCTTGCACTGGCTGGAAGCCCTGGCATGCACACCCCCCTCTATATCTCCCTCTTTCTCTGTCTGTTGCTGTCCAATAAATAAATAAAATAAACAACAACAACAAAAAAAGATTAACCACTTAAATAGACTTATATCAAGTATGGAGGGAGATCCAAGCAATTGTTAAAAAAAATAATCTCCCAACTAAAAATTCAAGTCCCAGATGGATTCACTGGTAAATTTTACCTGTCCTTCATGGAAGAACTAACACTAATGCTTCTCAAACTTTTCCATAAAATAGAAAAGGAAGGAATCTTACCAAACTACTTCTATGAAGCCAGCATCACCCTGATACCCAAACCAGACAATGATAGAACTAAAATGAAAATTACAGACTAATTTCCCTCATGAGCATAGATGCAAAAATTCTCAACAAAATATTGGCACACATGGGCTAGAGAGATTGCTTAGTGGTTAAGGCATTTGCCTGCAAAGCCAAAGGATCCCAGTTCAATTCTCTAGGACCCACATAAGCCAGATGCACAAGGGACCACATGCATCTGGAGTTTGTCTCCAGTGGCTGGAGGCCCTGATGTACCCATTCTCTACCTATATATCTCTCTCTGCCTCTTTCTTTCACTCAAATAAATAAATAAATAATTTTTTTTAACAAAACAACTTAAAGCCAGCCTTGGTGGTGTATGCCTTTAATCCCAGCACTCAGGAGGCAGAGGTAGGAGAATCACTGTGAGTTCAAGGTCATCCTGAAACTACATAGTGAATTCCAGGTCAGCCTGAGCTAGAGTGAGACCCTACCTCCAAATATCAAAAAGAAAAAAAAACTTAAAAATGTATATTATGGGCTGGAGAGATGGCTTAGCGGTTAAGCGCTTGCCTGTGAAGCCTAAGGACCCCAGTCCGAGGCTTGGTTCCCCAGGTCCCATGTTAGCCAGATGCACAAGGGGGTGCACGCGTCTGGAGTTCGTTTGCAGAGGCTGGACGCCCTGGCGTGCCCATTCTCTCTCTCTCCCTCTATCTGTCTTTCTCTCCATGTCTGTGGTTCTCAAATAAATAAAAAAAAATTTAAAAATGTATATTATGTGTGTGTGTGTGTGTGTACATACACACACAAATATATATATATATATATATATATATATACAAACAGAATACAAGAATATATCAGGAAGATCTTTCACCCTGACCAAATATGCTTTATCCCATAGATGCAGGGATGGTTCAACATACACAAATCAATAAATGTAATACATTATATAAGTGGACTGAAGGACAAAAATCACATGTTCATCTCATTAGATGCAGAAAAAGCATTTGACAAAATCCAACATTCCTCCATGATAAAAGTACTAAAGAGTCTTGGAATCAAAGGAACATATGTCAACATAATAAAGGCTATTTATGACAAACCTACAGCCAACATATTACTAAATGGAGAAAAACTTGAAGTTTTTCCACTAAAATCAGGAATAAGACAAGGGTGTCCACTGTCCCCACTTTTATTTAATATAGTACTTGAAGTCTTAGCCATAGTGATAAGGCAAGAGGAAAGGAAGAGATCAAGTTATCAATATTTGCAGATGAAATGATTCTATACATAAAGGCCCCTAAAGACTCTACCAGCAAACTGTTAGAGCTGATAAACACCTATAGCCATGTAGCAGGATACAAAATAAACACACAGAAATCAGTAGCTTTCCTATATACTAACAATAAACACATAGAGGATGAAATTAGAGAATCACTCCCATTCACAATTTCATCAAAAAATAATAATAAAGTACCTTGGAATAAACTTAACCAAGGAAGTTAAGCATCTTTATAATAGGAACTTTTAAACACTCAAATGAGAAATTGTAGAAGACACTAGGAAATGGAAAGGAATTCTTTGTTCTTGGATTGGAAGAATCAATATTGTGAAAATGGCAATCTTACCAAACGCAATTTATATTAATGCAAACTCCATCAAAATGACAATGGCATTCTTCACAGAAATAGAAAACATAATCCAAATATTCACCAAGAAGCATGAAAAGCCTTGAATATCTCAAACAATTTTGAGCAATAAAAATAAGGCTGGTGGTATCACCATACCTGATTGAAACCCATATTACAGAGTCATAGTAACAAGAACAGCATAGTACTGTCACAAAAACTGACATGTAGATCAATGGAACAGAAGAGAGGACCCAGATGAGTACTCCTCCATCACTTCTCAGCACTATGGTACCTTCTGAGTTATCCCAAGCTCACCAACATCTGAAAAGAGAACTTCTCTAACCAAAAACGAAAGTAGCATTAATACATAGGGGTGAGCATTAAGACAAGTGCTTACTGGACAGTTTGGTGAGCACAGTATATATATTTAGCCAAACACCAGCAGACGTTACACCCCTAGGGCTTACGACTTCTCCCATCATAGGTTTTCAGTATCAGGCATGTATTCCTTCCTGTAGAATGGGCTTTCAGTTCAATTAGAGAGTGGTCGGTTTCCCCCATAACAGATGTGCCACTATTGCACACATTAGTTCATTTGGCCTGATTGACCAAACTTAAGGCTTACAGTGTCCACTGTTGTTTATTGCCACTGGTGATGTTTCTCTCTCCCATGGAACTTCATGCAGCATAATTTTTTCCAGCTCTTTGTCAGATGGTCTACATAGATGAGGTTTTCAGCTCAGCTTCAGAAGAATTTCACAATGACCTTGCAGCCCAAGTATGTGAAATATTTAGCAATAGGGTCTTACCATCTATTCCTGGTGGGAAACCAAGAGACTCATCAATGGCCTGTAATGTTTTAGAGGCATCAGAGACCTCCCTGGCCAACACCTCACTAGAAAGTATCCCATACCTGGTGCTGAAAATTTTCTAGTAACTATCTATGGATTCTGGGTATGCCATTGCCCAAAAAAGTAGGCTTCCATATGACTTATTCATACCCTCTTGGATTTTGATTATCCCTCCCCCCCCCCACCTCCCACAACCTTTCCTTACTCAATCTCTTCCCCTGACCTTGCTTAGGCCTTTCTACTCCCATTAATCTGTTCTTCTTACATATATACAATACCATGGTCTTAAGTCTCCCATTCCTCCTCCCTTTCTATTCTCTTTATGTCCCCTTTTCTAGCTTACTGGAGTTAGGTGTTTCTTTACTGACCATTTGGTAAAAATTTAGCCACAGACATTGGGGATCTAGCATTCCAGAGTTCTTTTGGAATTATAGTGATGGAAGTGATTATTCCAAGGAAGACTATTTATAATGACAATCGTCCAAACTTACTCTTTTTTCAGTGCTACAACTTTTCCTGTACTAGCCTCTTCACATTTCAATCAGCTTTATAATTGCTTCATTCCTTGGATTTGGGGTTCAAGGACTTTCCTGGACCCCAAGAACCCCATTACACTTTTTAAAATAAATATTTTTGTTCATTTTTATTTATTTATTTGAGTGTGACAGAGAGAGAAGGAGACACAGAGAGAGAGACAGAGAACAAGGCAGAGAGCGAGAGAGAGAATGGGTGCGCCAGGACTTCTTCCAGCCACTGCAGACGAACTCCAAATGCGTGCGCCCCCTTGTGCATCTGGCTAACGTGGGTCCTAGGGAATTGAGCCTCGAACCAGGGTCCTTAGGCTTCACAGGCAAGCACTTAACCACTAAGCCATCTCTCCAGCCCCGCCATTACACTTTTTATCTCTTCCTTTCTTGAAAGAAGAAAGACTGTGAAAGGACTGTCCCTTTCCCGGTGCCTGATGCCACTCAGACACCTGGTATCAGGAATAAACTGACTAGTCCAGCTGTTCATCCAGGGGGCTCATGTATGTAAAAGACCCAAATCTGGGTTTCAGGGTTGTGGTGGTTTGATTCAGGTGTCCTCCATAAACTTAGGTGTTCTGAATGCTAGGTTCCCAGCTGATGCATATTTGGGAATTAATGCCTCCTGGAGGGAGTGTATTGTTGGGGGCAGGCTTATGGGCTTTATAGCCAGTTTCCCCTTGCCAGTGTTTGGCGCACCCTCCTGTTGCTGTGGTCCACCTTATGTTGGCCAGGGGGTGATGTCCACCCTCTGCTCATGCCATCATTTTCCCCTGCCATTGTGGAGCTTCCCTTAGAGCCTGTAAGCCAAAATAAATCTCTTTTTCCCAGAAGCTGCTCTTGGTTGGGTGATTTCTACCAGCAATGCGAACCGGACGGCAACAAGGGTAGAGTTTCTATTTCTAAAAACTCTTTCCTCCTTGGGCAACAGTAATGCCTTCCTTAAGTTCTATCTATAATTTAATATTGTCTCTCTAAATCTTATCCTCTGGATTGTGGAGTTCAATTCTTTAAATTTATAAGGCAAGAATCTAGAGGTGGGCTGGAGGGATGGCTTAGCAGTTAAGGCACTTGCCTGCAAAGCCAAAGGACCCAGGTTTGATTACCACGGACCCACATAAGCCAGATGCACAAGGTGGTGCATGTGTCTGGAGTTGGTTTCCAGTAACTGGAAGCCATGGCATGCCCATTCTCTCTGTCTCTCTGTCTTTCTCTCTCTCTCTAGAAAGAAAAAGAAAGGTGTGTGGGGGGGGGAGAATCTAGAGGCCATTGACCACTGAGAGGTTTGTGTTCTTAGCTCCTGAGTTACTGGCCACCAGCTCTTAAAGACCCCAAAATTCTTTAAATCATTACCACTGAGATACATATCTAGCAAAGTGATATTTCCTTATAATTTTTCTTTTTTGTGAGATAAAATTCATTACGGAATTTAGCCAACCTACGATATTAGCTTGAAAACTTCAACAGAAGACTACATTTTAAAAACACATGGAGGGCTGGGGCTGGAGAAATGGCTCAGCTGGTAAAGGCTCTTGGATAGAAAGAAGCCTTTCATTACTAAATCAGTTATCTGTTCAAGACCCATGTGGGGCAGGATGGGGGGGAGTTCCATACATAACTTTAAATGGAGTAATTTCCTTTACATAAGGGGTATATTTGGCCCTTAACAGGGCAAAGGGAAGGAGTCCCATCCATAGTAGGTTATGTGGGAGTTGGACAGCCATTGGCCTGGGGGGTCTTTGAAAGCATCTCTATCATATATGGAGCCATAATTGATAAAGTCTGGCCCAGGGTTAATTTCTCAGTGTCCTCTGTTAGAATACCAGCAGCTGCAACAGCTCAGAGACAAGGAAGCCAAGCAGCAGCTTCTGGGTCTAGCTTCTTAGACAAGTAGGCCACTGGGGAATGCCATGAGTTAGGATGCCCCTGGCTGTCCCCTTCATAAGTCTGGAAGTGCCAGGGCAGGGGCTGATGTCAGAGCTGACTTTAGTTCTTGGAAAGCTTGCTTCTCATTTTCAGTCCAATTAAAAGCTTTTTTTTTTTTTTTTTTTGGTCCTCTTGTGGCCTCATATAGAGGCTTGGATAATTTAGCAAACCTTGGAATCCAAATTCTGCAATACCCTACAGGTCTTAGGAATTCTTGGATGTCTCTTAGTGGGGATTTGAGTGATGGCATGCTCTTACCTTCTTGGAGCTTGCATCCCAAGTAGGTTGCCTTACACACACACAATTGAGCCTTCCTGCTGGGTATGCCATAGTCCAGATGTTTTAAGTTGTCTAGGAGATGTTCTGTGGCAGAGAGCCATTCCTCCTCCATTTTTGCAGCTAGCAGGAGGTCATCCATGTTTCACAGGAGAGTTGCCTCAGGCATTTCCTTGCAAAAGGCCTGCAAGTCTCTATGAAGAGCCTCATCAAAGAGGGTGGGGGGATTTTTAAATCCCTGTGGAAGCCTAGTCTATGTTAGTTGCCCACTGGTTAGTTGCCACTTGTTCCAGGTCTGTTCATTCAAAGGAAAAAAAAAAATGGGTTGACTTCCCTTTGCCAATAGGATACTAAAGACAGCATCTTTTAGCACAGTATATATTGGCCTTTCAGGTGGAATCATACTGAGCAAAGTATAAGGGCTGTCTCACAGGCCTTGTGCCTTCTGGAAGATAGCCACCATAACCTTAGCCATTTTCTTAGCCTGTCTATCTTCTGGAGTGTCCCTATTATTATATAACATGGCATTAATCTCTGTCAACTCTGAAAGAAATTTAACCTCAAAGCCTTCTGTTCTCTGAATCTCCTTTCTAATATCTGGTGCACACTGAGTTACAAACACAATGTTAATAGCTCACCTATTCTCAGGGGCCTCTATGGGGGATATGTCTTATATGCTTCCTGCACCCTTTCTAGGAAAGCGTCAGGGGAGTCTGTGGGCCCTTGGATCACTTCATTCACCTTAGACAAATTTGTAGAGCGCTGAACAAGTGGCTATCTTGGGATCACCCATCAGAGTCCAGCAAAAGAGGTTAAGGGACGTCCTACCTTCAGCAGTGTTAGGATCCCAGTCTGGTCATGTGGAGGGGAAGACCTCATTAATAACAGTAAGGTTCTCAGTGAGGTGGCTGTCAGCTCCCAGTGCTAGTTTCTTGGCTTCCATTCATATTTTCTCATGTTCCTCTGTGGTGGTGAAGAGGGTCTGCAAGAGTTTCTGACAGTCTTCCCATGTGGGCTAAGGGGTATAGAAGACTGTCTCAAGATGAGATATCAGAGAACCTGCTTTAAATCAAATTCAGGTTTAGCAATAAGAATGGGGGTGCTGGGCCTTTATTCACTCTGAGAATCACCATGGGTTTTAGAGAACATCTGAAAATTCCCTGTAACTTACGTTTGTCAATCATTTTGAGGAGATGGGTTTGAAAACCAAAGGTGGAAACACTATGTCCTATATATACTGTATGTTGGACAACTTGATTGCAAGTAAATACACAAGATTACAAAAAAAAAGGGGGGGGTGCTGGGGAATCAAACCTAGGTCTTTAAGCTTCCCAGATAAGCACCTTAATCAATAAGCCATCATTTACTTGATGCCCTTTTTAAAATTATCTTTTTATATCCTGATATACATTTTAGGTAAGTCTGATGTTTGCCTTATGTAAGGAGTTTGTAACTTGATCACATACCTTGACTCAGTTTACCTATTTAACTTTTTGTCTACTGAGAAGTTTCATCTAACATATGTGACTTGAGGTGTTCAAAAGAGAAGAACTATAAAGAGAAACAAAATTACATGCCGTTTGTCATGCCCTTTTCCTTGTCAGAGACAATTGGCCATTTTGTCTCTGGACAGGGTCAGGGGGACACATGGCTTAAATTTGCATGAGGTCTGAGATAAAGAGGGTTTCATTCCTTTTTCCAGAGTCCAGCTTGCCATGACTTTAAACAGCATTGAACAGTAAGCAAGAGGAAAAGGAAATGGCAGAGCCGAGAGCTAAGCATCCTAACATTCCTTGTCTTACTCTGAAGTTGTTTGTTTTTACCTAGGAAATTTATGTTATCCATTTTTAATACATATGGTAATAGGGTCTTGTCTGTCTAACCTGGTTAGACTTCCAAACAATATGAATTACATCTGTGCTTATGACTTTGTGACCCACTTAGCATAGGACATCACCTGTGTCTAATGTAAGCTGAAGTTACATTAAGTCTATGTCCCTATATAAAACTTTCAGAGCATCCTTTCTATATATGCACATCTTCATCCACATGCTTTAACATTCTGATCTAAGTTCCATTCAAAAAGCATTATTAATAAGCATTCTATGTCCAAAATTGAAAATACCTTCCCAGTTTCTTCAATCATCTCATCTCAACCCATAATTAACCATCTTCTTATAAGACTATTAAGAAAAACTACACCAAATTGATTAATGTTATTACCTACTGACAAAGAAGCAAGTAGTCTGGCTTCAATGAATTATCCATTTTACTATTGGAAATTTGTAGAGAAAAAGGCTTCCTTAGTATTTAGGTCACCAAAAAAATCTCTACCTGACAACCATATTTGCTTTATAATACCAGTATATATATCTTCAGGTTTTATATAACCCATTCTTTGGAGATAGCTCATATTAACGAACTCCATGAAATACACTTTCTGTGAATACAGGCAAAACATGACAACCATTTTGTGGATAATATTTGTCAATACCTCTAACATATTTGGAAATGCTTTTATTAGGAGTAACGAAGGCAAATTTGTTTCTATCTTGAGGCAGGCTGGCCTAGAACTCAGACCAGTTGTTTCCTCCTCTCAAGTAACAGGACATTATAATCTTTTAAAATACCTGGCAAATTATGAGTCAACCACCTCAGAGAGAATTTTGTTGTTTTTCAATAATATTCTACATAAGTTGAAGTTGACCTAGAACATAAACTCAGTAATTATATTTATGAGATCATGTATCAAAATATGGTGCTGTTCATATAAGATTTTAGCTCCCCATAGGCTTTAGTTAAATCTAACTTTTAAAGACAAAAAGAAAAAAAAAAATTGGCCATCCAGACCAAATGAGCCAACAGGTGCTATAGTGGCATGTCTGTCATGGTGGAAACTAGCTGCCCTCTAATTGGACTGGAGGCCCTCTCCATAGGAGGGAACACATCCCTAATACTGAAAACTTAAAACAGAGGTAGTCATGAGCCCTAGGGGTATAATGTCTGCTGCTGTCTGGATAAATGTATATACTATGCTTATCAAACTTCCCAATAAGTACTTTTCTTAGTGTTCATACCCTTATATTGATGCTACTCTCACTTTTGGTAGAGAAGCTTCTTTTTTTAGATGGCAGTGACCTTGGGATGACTCAGAAGGCATCATGGTGCTGGAAAGAAGTGACAAGAGTGCTGAGTACTGCAATATCTCTATCCCACCTTCCAAGGCTCAGGGTCTATTGCAGAAGAGGTGGTGGAAAGAACGTAAGAGCCAAAAGAAGGGTAGGACTCTTTACAACGTGCTCCCCCAGACACAAAATGGCCTGGATATCCATGACCTCACAATGCCTGACAATACCTACACAAGACCATCATAAGAGGAGGAAAAGATCATGACATCAAAATAAGAGAGACTGATTGAGAGGGGGAGGGGATATGATGGAGAATGGAGTTTCAAAGGGGAAAGTGGAGGGAGAGAGGGCATTACCATGGGAATTTTTTTATAATCATGTAAATTGTTAATAATTTTTTTTAGCTTGAAATAAATCAAATGCCAACAAAAGCTTTAGGAGAGACCTGTTGTACTATTTGGAGTAATAAAGAAACCAAAAGGTGTCTATAAACAATGTCATATTTGTTGAAACCTCAAACAAAAGAGGAAATATGATTCATAGTTCAAATTAAAATTATGTACTTAATTTTATCAAGCAATTTAAAAGTCACATGGTTTAAAATGTGGTGTCAGCTATTACATTGGAATCTTGAATTGTAGACCCTCCTGTCTCAGCTTCCCACCTAGCTAGAATAATAGGCCGAGCTCATCTTACTGTTTATCTTTTTTGTTTTATTCCTGAAGACCTTTAGAGTGCTTATTAACAAGTTTTAAAGGAGACTTTTCAACACAATGATTTGGAACCACATTTTCAAAGATGAAGACAAGACAAACAAACAACATGAAACACAAACATGCTAGCAACAATGGCTCTCCTGACATTGCCACATGGCTGCCAAACTGAAACTGAACCAGAAACAGACCTCCATTCAAAATCTCTGAATGGATCCAGAGAGGGCCAAGGGCAGCCCCTTGATCCCTTGTCCAAAGGAATTAATGTTGTGTCCAGCTTCCCTCTTGGACCCAAAAAACAAGCAAAACTAGGAAACCACCAAAAAAAAAAAAAAAAAAAATTGAAAAACAAAAACAAGAGTGGAAAAAGCATCTCCAGAGGTTTCTTACCCAATAAAGGAGGGGCCAGCAGTGTCAATGGCTTGCTACCAACTCCATAACCAGGTACATGCAGATGAATGGAGATATGATTCTTGGACTGAGATTAGGGGTTCTTCTCAGTTCAGTTGCCCCAGAGTTGGGGAGGGAGGTCTTGAAATGAGGATCCCAGATGAGCCCCAAGATATTATGGGGTCTGGTGACACACAAGTAAGACCACTGACTCATGAAATGTGAGGCAAAGTGTACTGGGTAAGAAGGAAGAAAAAGAGGAAAGCTGGTGCACCAAGTCTGCATCCCAGAGTTTGGATCTCAAGATGCATCCCTGATCTGTTTGGAGCGTCAGCTTTTATTGGAAATAACTATGATGTTTATAGTAAAAACAGGATTAAGTGAAACCCCCAAATTACATGCTGTTAAACAACAGGAGGGCTATTACAAGAAGTCACAAGGTTACATAGTTCACATAGGCAGAATTGAGGCAAAAACACTCTATGCTATATAATCACAAAGATATTTAGAAACAAAGAGATTCAGGGAGGTCATGGAACATTGTACAGAGGGATCATCCCATTCCTTTCACATTCCATTTTTCAGATCTAGACCGAAACCCTATCTTGAAAAAATAAACAAAAGAAAGGAAGGAAGGAAGGGAGGGAGGGAATTTGGTAGTTGGTAGCCAGGTATGGTGTTATACATCTTTATTACTAGCACTTAGGAGGCTGAGGAAGAAGGATCATCATGTGTTTGAGCCAGCCTGGGCTAGAGTTGAGACCATTACGAAAGGAGGCAGGAGAAAGCCAGCTTCTATTATGCAGTCTAGTTAGGAACAGGAGCCCAAAAATAAAACCTAAAGATATCATTCTGTCTACCTTGGCAGAACTAGAACTAATATCTGTTTCCAGTTTCATCCATAATGGCTAAGTAGGTGGGCTAGTCTTTGGGTTGGCCATGAATCCTGAACCAATTAAGTCTTCCCCTTAAATACATGAGTCTGACAACAAAATCATTATTATTATTATTATTATTATTATTATTATTATTTTAGTTTGTTTGTTTGTTTTGAGATAAGGTCTCATTCTAGGCCATACTGGTCTGGATCTTACTCTGTAATCCAAAGATGGCTCGAATACAGAGTGATCCTCCTACTTTCTGCCTCCCAATTGCTGGGATTATGTGCCATCACACCCAGTGTAGCTTCTCAATTTGATTACTACATGTATGATTTAGAACTGTCTTGACTTTCTTTACTATTTGTAGCACACAGCTTCAGGTTCACTGAGATAACTTTCAGACCAGGCACAGTTATGGAGGAAGGGATATTTATTGAAGCTTACAGATCCAGGAGAAGTTCCATAATGGCAGAAGAAGCTGGCCTGCATTCACAGGTCCAAGCAGAGAGTGAGAAGCACAAGCCAAAAGCCACATAGCACAGCACACTTCAGGAACTCCAGCTAGGCACACTTTGCATATCTTTAGATAGAAATCTCAAACCCACCACCTTATGATCCACCCAGTGGCACCATCTCCAGCCAGGTGGCTGCAGATGCAAACTACAAACTAATAAAACACTGAATATGTCGGGGGCCATCTATTCAAACTACCACTACCACATTATTCATATCTCGTCTGAATATCCCAGTCTCTGCTTTGATGCTTTCCCCCTGTTATCTTTCCTTAAGCTCCAAGTCCATCCTTACTCTCTTAACTCTCCTCTGTGGAGGTGCAGAGCTGATGCTTTTATGCTTTGCTCCCACATGAGTGTGCAAACATTTCCTCTAAATCTTTTTGCATGGGCTTCTGGATCCTGCCTTCCATGTATGTGTAGGACTGTTCCAGCCTTTTCCTAGATACCAATTTCCCCTAAATAAATCTCATGAATATGATTTTTCCATAAATAAATGCAATAATTCATAATTGATCCTTCTCAAGTCTGTTCTAAGTAAATTTTTGTCAAAAAAAATGGGATAAGACCCCCAAAATTTGTGTTTACAAGCCTGAGAAACACCTCCTGAATCCCAAACTCCTGCATCTCTACCTCAAAAGAAAGAAAGTAGGTTGAAAATGTACCCAGAAGCCATGGGGTGGGATACCTACCAACCAATTGTTGACCAGGGAGGTCCCTGGTGCCCCCAAAACATTACATACCATTGTCAGGATTCTTGGTTGACCACTAGAACTAAATAGTAAGACCCTGTTGCTAAAGACTGTGC
Organism: Jaculus jaculus; assembly: GCF_020740685.1. NCBI lineage: Eukaryota > Metazoa > Chordata > Mammalia > Rodentia > Dipodidae > Jaculus > Jaculus jaculus. The sequence goes on along the minus strand of NC_059109.1, from coordinate 70,989,160 downwards.
ATGCTTGGGCTGCAGGTCACTAAGAAATCAATCTGGAGATGAGCTGGAAGTTTCCTTAGTATTGACTAGCTGTCAGGATGCTGAAAAGACTTATGTAGCCAGTTGGAAAAGAAAAGCGATTAACACTGTTAACCAGCAGTGGACCCTGCAAGCTCTTTGGCTGGTCAGCAATGCCAAATGTACAACTGGTGCAATGGTGCCATGTCTGTTACAGGGGAAACCAACTGCTCTGTGATTGGACTTGAACCCTGATCCATTAGAGAGAATTCCTCCCTGGTACTCAAAACCTAATCAAAAGCTTATGGTGCTAGAGCAAGACCCTACCTTGAAAAACCAATAAATAAATAAATAAGCAATGCCTACAGTTTCATAGGCTATAAATCATAGGGAGAAACTATTACTGTTGTCTGGCTAAGTGGATATATTTATGCACATATATTAATGCTACTCTCACTTTGGTTAGAGATACTTTTCTGTTCAGATGGTGTTTACCATTGGGATGACTCAAAATACACCAAAATGCTGAGAAGTGACAGTGGTGTGTTCCAAGGTTCAAGGATTATTGCTGATGAAGTGGGGAAAAGAATGTAAGAGCCAAAGGAAAGTGGGCAGTGCTTACAATACTGTCTTCTAGATACAAAGTGGCTTTGATATTCAAGACCTCATATTGGCTAATGCTACCAACACACATCTTGCATAATATAAGAGGAAAGGCAGCTCTCCTAAATAAATAAAAAATAAATAAATAGCTGGGTGTGGTGGTGCATGCCTTTGATCCCAGCACTCTGAAGGCAAAGGTAGGAGGAACACTGTGAGTTCGAGGCCAGCTGAGACTACAGAGTGAATTTCAGGCCAGCCTGTGATAAAGTGAGACCTTACCTTTAAAAAAAATAGAAGGGGAAAAACTGATGACATCAAAAAAGAAGAGAGACTAGTTGAAAAGAAGGGATTCAGTGGAGGAGAGATTTGAGAGAAGAGAAAATGTAGGGTGGTGGGAGAGTATTATGATTATGGTATATTGTTTATATTTATTGAAATTGTCAATAAAAAAAATTTCAAAAATGGCTAGAGAGATGGCTTAACAGTTAAAGGCACTTGCTTGCAGTCTGATGGCCCAGATTCGATTCCCACACGAAGCTGGACACAGGGAATAGTGTCTGTATCTGGAGTTTGTTTGCAGTGACAGGAGGCCCTGGTGTGCCCATTCTCTCTCTCTCTCAAACAAATAATTTTTTAAAAATATTTTTTAAAAGATGTAAATTATGCCAATTTACAGAATGAGCCACAAACTGGCTTAAAGATTCCCTTCATTGAAGTTCCCTCTCATATGGGGGAGCCAGCTGGATATCTCTGGCTATGATGGTGACTCTCAGCAAGGATGGTACTCACACTCACTTCACACAACCCCACCCATTAGGCTTCTCTATGAAGCCTAGATTGTTCTGAAGTATGGGGGATCTTATGCACCAACCTCCAGAAGGGCAACTTCGGGAAATGCTGGAAGTCTCTGGCAGAACCTCTGTTCCTGGCCTACAGCCAGAAGGCTCCTCACCCAGGCCATCAGGCAGGGCATGACTTTCCTGCCAGCTGCTGGAGTGGGATGTGGGAGGGCCTTTCCTGCCTTGGATTTACCAGCGGTCTGCTGGGCTCCCGCAGTGTCCTTTTATCCATGGACAAAGCTTTGGGCCAAGGATCCTGCTCTGGATGAGAAGTCCCAGTCCACCCAAAAGCGAATAAGCGCACAAACAGCCCTGTGCTGCTGTGCTGTCAGGGCAGTTTTAACTTGTGTTTCTTCGACTTATTTCCTTCTATCATTAACTTGATTTTCTCTCTCTCCCCTTCTCTCCCCCTCTCCCCCCACCCTCTCTCTCTTTCATCTCCCATCTTGGTGATGGAGGGAAGTTGAGGCAGGGCCTCATGCCCCAGCTGGGATTCCAGAGGTGTGCCAGCACTCCTGGCATTTTTACTTTTGCTTAATACTTCCATTAACTTAGAATTTTTTCACATTTACATTTATTCTCTTAATTTAAATATGAACTCCGTGACCTCAGAAACATTGACATGCTCTTCTCTGTAACCCTGACAATGCCTAGCTCTTGTTAGTAAAAGAATGCGCATGCTCTCCTCATGGAGACATGTCTCTTACTCAGCAGCCTGGAAAGATAGGCCTCACAGGGACCCTGTCTAGGACATTTAATGACAGACAGTACTTTTAAATTGTGAATTATGGAGTTTGCTTATGTATGTGTATGTTTACATGTGTGTGTATATCATGTGCACATGCTGCCTGACCTTTTTTTAATCTTTTGAAGATATTATTTATTTGTGTATGTGCCCACATTCACATGTTTGTGTGTGAGTGTGTCATGGCACATGTGTAGAGGTCAGAGAACAACTTTTGGGTTGATCCTCACCTGTCTACCTCATTTGAGTTGGGGTTTATCTGTCTATTGTTCTGTGCTCTGCTGCTAAGAAATCCTGCTTCTGCCTCTCCTGTGACTGTCTCACAGTCAGTATCAATGTGCTGGGATTACAGAAGCCTGCCATGGCTTCTAGCTTTTTCCATGGGCTCACTTTACTGAGCCCATTTCCTGGTATTTCTGTCTGAGGTTTAATACACATGATTTCTCTCTTTTTCTATTTAGAATACTTCCTATTATTAAAGGGATAAAGTTCTGGGCTAGAGTTGTAGCTCTCCAGTAGAGTGCTTGCTTAGCACAGGAGAGAACCTGGGTTCAATCCTGAGTACCACAAAGAAAAAAAAAAAAAGGGCAAACATAAATGTAATTCAGGCTTGTCAATAAATATTATCTAGGGCTGGAGAGATGGCTTAGCGGTTAAGCGCTTGCCTGTGAAGCCTAAGGACCCCGGTTCGAGGCTCAGTTCCCCAGGTCCCACGTTAGCCAGATGCACAGGGGGGCGCACGCGTCTGGAGTTCGTTTGCAGTGGCTGGAAGCCCTGGCGTGCCCATTCTCTCTCTCTCCCTCTATCTGTCTTTCTCTCTGTGTCTGTCACTCTCAAATAAATAAATAAAAATTTTAAAAAAATAAATAAATAAATATTATCTAAAAACTGGCCACTCTATTGTCAAATGTCAGTGATAGGTACAGACCAATGATGGCACTTGACACAACATCGCTTAAGTCAATTAAGGTCAAACAGGATTATTTATGCCATGGACAGAGAACAAAGTCAACTCAGTTAAAGAAATGAACAAATTTGCTAGCACTACATGGTAAATCATTACTGACCTCATCACCCCTTCATTCATGCTAAGTAAACACTCCACTACTGAGCCACATCCCCAGGCTATATCAGTCTCTCTTGATTAGATGTACTCATAAGCAAGAGTGATATCCTTGGAGCTTTTCTTTGGACAGAAGTACTTCATAAATCTGACTTCTGCATACGAGTGGTTCCTGCCCATTTGTGAGGAGGGGGGAGCTGGCATACAAGAAAACCTGCCTGAAATTTCAGACACACTCATACTCACAATTCCAGGGGCTTCACAGGCTCCCTAACATTTGTTTATGAGGTCAAGAGTAAGAGGCTTTCAAAACAACCATTATACCAGTATGGTAGTGCACACCTGTCATCCCAGCACTCAGGAGGTGAAGGCAGGAGTTTAAGATCATCCTTACTATACAGGACAGCTTGTATTGCATGAGACACTGTCCCAAAACAACAACAAAAAACCACTGTGCAACTAGATGATTATAACTAGATGATTTTCCTACTTTGTTGCAGTTGGTGGCATGGTAACAATGATGGTTAGGTATTATTATTCTGGTGAGATAATGTAATAGAGTTTATTATGAGTTGGAAGTGACCTTAGACCTTAGACAATCTTTGTTGTTGGAACACGATAGTAGAACAGGTCAGATCACATATACAGTTGAACTGTATTCCTAATAATCTTTTGTTATAAATGGTAACATAAGCTTAGGTAGAAACAGGTCAAGAAAAGGAAAACCAGAGTCTAACAGTTAACAAATTGGCACAGTACCACCAGCTCTATTCCCTACCCACCCATCCCCCAGCACACACAGAAAAGAGCCAGACCAAAGTGCTATCGGTGGGGCTGAGAAATTGGTAAGGGAAATAAGACAATCTTCATAGAATACACAAGCAAACTCACACTGGAAGTGAAAGTGAAAGCCAGTGAAGGGATTCTAGGGGCTGAAAATAAGAAAAAGAAGGCCAATTAATATTGCAAAATAACAAATCTCATTGAGGAAGAAAGACTATAGAAAGGAAACTGCATCCAAATTCAGTGTCAGAAAAACCAAGCTGATAGCTAGTGTTAGCTCAAAAGATGTTTTTCAAGGGGCTAGAGAGATGGCTTAGCAGTTAAGGTGTTTACCTGCAAAGCCCAAAGGATCCCGGTTCGACTCTCCAGGACCCACATAAGCCAAATTCACAGGGGGCACATGCAGCTGGAGTTCATTTGCAGTGGCTGGAGGCCCTGGTACACCCATTATCTCTCTCTTTCTCTCTCTTAAATGAATAAATTTTTTTTAAAAAAAATGTCTTTTAAAAACAAAATATAATGAAAAATAGGTGGCTACTTTCAAGAAAAAAAAAGGAAACAAATCTTAGCCAATTCAAATTTAGGCTAAAGGAGGTCCCTCTGCCCCCTGCACAGAATCAGCAGTGTCCCCCCCCCCCCCCACACACACACTTTCTGGCTTTATTGAGGAGAAAGAGGCATTACTTTTTTCTGTCTCTGTTTTTTAGTAATCCAGTCACAGATCAGGAAGTGACCTAAAAACTTAATACTATAATCTGCATTTGCTTCTCCTAAATGGGAGGTAACAGAATGTACCTTTGACAACACTGACAAATCACCCAGAAAGCACAAGAATTTTTTTTCATTTATTTTATTTTTTAGGTAGAGCCAATCTATAGATAGTTCTTTTAATTCTTTTTTGTTTGTTTGTTTGTTTTTTCAAGGTAGAACTTCACTCTAACCCAGGCTGACTCACTGTGTAGTCCCAGGCTGGCCTTGAACTCACAGTGATCCTCCTACCTCTGCCTCCTGAGTGCTGGGATTAAAGGCATGCACCACCACTCCTGGCCTTATTATTTTTTTTTAATGTATTTATGTGTGTGTGCATGTATGTGCATGGGCCACGGCTTCTTGCCACTGCAAATAAATCCCAGATACTTGTGTCATTTTTTGCTTACGTGGGTGGCTTGGGAATTGAACCCAGGCTTCCAGATTTTGCAAGCAAGTGCCTTTAATGATCTTTCCAGCTCTGATTTATTGCTATGAACAGATCTCTAAAATACATTACTTTAAATTTTTTATTTATTTGCAAGCAGAACAGAGTGAGCTCCACATTAGCCTGGACTAGAGTGAGACCCTGCCTCCAAAAAAACAGTAAAAGCCGGGCATGGTGATACACACCTTTAATCCTGTACTCTTGAGTCAGAGGTAGGTGGATTACCTGTGAGTTCAAGGCCACCCTGAGACTACATAGTGAATTCCAGGTCACCCTGGGCTACAGAGAAAAATCCTACCTCGAAAAACCAAAATATATACATATATACACAGAAAAATAAATAAGAATAAAATAAAAAATACTGTTTATGCTATTTATGGGTTAGCAGACAGTAGTCTCCCTTTTTTTAATCCATATTTTTTCTTCTTTCTTTTCCCCTAATGATCAAAGACTTTGGGGTTTTACAAATTCACAGTATTAGAAGAAAGAAGGCAGAAATCTTCATAGCCATATAACATGTTGGGGCAAAATTCATCTTTCATAACTTCTTGGTCCTTGCAGATAAAATGGAAGCAGACATTGATAAGTACATGTGCTATGAACTGGTGAGGCAGTACTGATGAATACATTGCTTGCCTGGCCAATGCAATTTCAGTTTCATGCAAGCACATTTTTCATCTCGGTACACTATTTTTATCACTGGAAGAGGCTTGAATACAGAAATTTTACTTTACTATCAATTCTCTAAGTCATTGCCACCTTAAGATCTATATTGTCTCCTCCAGTGTTTATTTACCTTTAAATTGTTTACACTTTTGCTTTGTTTTTTGCTGATGCTAGGGTAGAGGTAAGTAAATGCTCTACTACTGAGCTATATCCCTAGCCTTAACAGCTTATCTTTTAAGACATCTCAAAAGACTACAACCTGAGTGAAAAAAAAGTAGATACTTAATGCTAACAATTATACTATTCCACAGAGTTCATGTTTTTATTATCAAAACATGGCCTATTTTTAAAGTTTTAAGTTGACATACAGAGTAATAAGTTTTTTTGTTGTACCTTCATACATACCTATCATTCTACATTGTTCTCATTTATTCCTTTCTCCCACTACCCTTGCCCATGCCTGTGTCTCCTCCTCCTTTAATAAAATCTTTGAAAAACAAAACTTATTGGGGAGCTAGGTGTGGTAGCACATGCCTTTAATCCCAGCACTGAGGGGGCAGAGGTAGGAGGACTGCGATGAGTTTGAGACCACCCCAACACTACATAGTGAATTCCAGGTCAGCGTGGGCTAGAGCAAGACCCTACCTCAAAAAAAAAAAAAAAATTGGTGCCAAGCATGGTGACACATGCTTTTAATCCCAGTACTTGAGAGGCTAAGGAAGGAGAAACACTGAGTTTAAGACCAGCCTGGGCCTACAGAGTGAGTTCCAGGTCAGCCTTGGTTACAGTGAGACCCTACCTCAAAAAATATATATATTACTGGGGCTAGGGAGATGGCTCAGCAGTTAAGGTGCTTGCTTATAAAGTCTGACAGCCTGGGTTCAATTCCCCAGGACACATGTAAAGCCAGATGCACAAAGTGGCACATGCATCTGAAGTTCATTTGTAGCAGCAGGAGGCCATGTTGCACCCATTCCTTTTCACTCTCCTTGCAAATAAGTGTGTGTGTGTGTGTGTGTGTGTGTGTGTAATTTACTTTTTTTAAACTTATGAGGGAGTAAATATACATAATATGGCTGTGCCAGAGCCTCTTCATCTTGTTGCTGCAAATGAACTCCAGACACCTGAGCCACTCCATGTGCCTGGCTTTATTTAGATACTGGGGAACTGAGCATGGGCCAGAAGGCTTTGCAAGCAAGTGCCTTTAACCACTGAGCCATCCTTCTACCTCCAAAAATCCCTTTTTTGTTGTTTTTTCAGGATAGGGTCTCACTTAGGCTAGGCTGACCTTGAACTCACTCTGTAGTCCAAGGCTATCCTTCACTTCACAGCAATACTCTTACCTCTACCACCTGAGTGCTGAGATTAAAAGCCACCACCACACCCAGTTGAACTTGGAATATTTCCCTGAGAATTGGGATTTATCCCTCAGCCTGTAGCTGCTGTCTATTACTGAGCTCCAGTGATTCTCCAGTCTTTGCACCACCACCAACCCCAGACAGGGGTTACAGATGTGCATGGCCACACTCAGCTTTTTATGTGGGTTCTGAGGAGTCAAACTTGGCAGTCTTCAGCCAAAGAGATCCCCCATCCTTAAGTCGCAAGTGTTTTTAACCACTGAATCATCTCTTCAGCTAGCTATTTTTTAAAAGAAATTTAAGCGAAATATGTATTCAATAAACACATAAGCCAATTTATCTATCCAATAAGTATTTGGTAAACCTATCTTCTAAATCTAAAAAGTTAAAAAGGCTGGGTGTAGTGACACACACCTTTAATCCCAGCATTTGGGAGTCAGAGATAGGAGGATTGCCATCAGTCTGAGGTTACCCTGAGACCACATTAGTGAATTCCAGGTCAGCCTGGATTAGAGTGAAACCCTACCTCAGGGGGAAGAAAAAAAGTTTAAAAGGTTTTTATTATTCCACCCAATTTTCTCCAGGACATTTTTTCCTTTGGTACATGTATATTATCAGTGGTGTGTGTGAAGATGGTGTGCACATGTATTCTTCCCATATGCATGCATGCAGAGGCCAGAGGATGTGGGTATCCACCTCCTCTATCATTCTTTCACTTCATTTTCCTGTGACAGTCTCTCATAGAACCTGGAACTCACTAGTTTTCAGTTTGACTGACTGACCAGTGCACCCCAGTAATCCTCCTGTCCACCCCATCAGTTTGAGGTGCCGACCTTCTCCAAGGGTGCTGGGAAATCATTTTGTGCAGAGCAAGTGCTCTAACTTGCTGAGCCATCTTCCCATCCCCAGGACTTATCTTCCAGGGAGACACATTCTGGTTCCTGCTCAATCTGGCCAAGATGTAGGCCAGGAGTGTGAAAGAGAAGCACCAAATAAAGCTTTCCTTCCACTCCAATTACCTTTCTGCTCATGTCACTAGAGCTACATGCCCTGGTCTAGTCATACCAGTTAATGTTGGCAACAATCCATGAACACTAGCCTATGTTTTTGCTTATTATCATTGTACTGTGGATTAATGCCAGGGCCTTTTATCATTCTAGGCAAGTACTCACTGAGCTATTGAGCCTGGGCTTTTCTCGATGTGAAGTCCTCTACCTCCCATTCCTCAAAACTAAGCACAGGGAGTGAGAATATAGCTCAAGGGTTTGACAGAGACAAGTAATGGAACAGAGCATGCTGGGCCATAACTCAGCTGTTAATAGTGCTTAACTAGCATACTTGAAGTAATGGGTTTGCTCCATTAGTACCATATTAAACTGAGGATGGCTGCCCAGCACTTTGGAGGACCGGAAACTCAAGGCCATCCTCAGCTACCTAGTGAGTTTGAAGCAACCTGGGCTACAATAAGACCCAGTCTCAAAAAAAGGGAGGAGATGCCAGGCATAGTAGATCATGCCTTTAATCCTAGCACTTGGGATGCCAAGGTAGGAGGATTGCCCTGAGTTCGAGACCACCCTGATAAAAATAAAATAAAATAAAATAAAATAAGATAAGATAAAATAAAATAAAATAAAATAAAATAAAAAATAGTGAATTCTAGGTCAGTCTGGGCTGTAGTAAGACCTTACCTCAAAAAAGGGGGGGGGGGATAGCTGGCACAGGCAGGTAAGAGGATCACCAGGATCGCTGGGAGTTCAAGGCCACTCTGAGACTACATAATGAATTCCAGAGCAAAACCCTACCTGGGGGCAGTGGGGGAAGGAGAATAGCTGGGCATAGTGGCACATGCCTTTAATCTTAGCACTTGGGAGGCAGAGGTAGAAGGATCGCTGTGAGTTCCAGATCAGATTGAACTAATGAGATTCCATGCCTTGAAAAAACAAATTAATTAATTAAAAATAAATTTAAAAGGGAGAGAAGAGAATAACTTCGGAGTTTTCTATACAACTTTGCCCAACTAGAGTAATACTTCTATGTGTATAAGTGCCCTTATATCTATTTCATGTAACCTGTATCTATTTCATATAAGCCTTACACAATAGAACTTTATAATTGTATAGACTGTAGAGCACTTGAGAAGGTATATTTATAGATTTATTTTCATTGTTAACTAAATGATATACAAAGGAATATTCAATAAGAAAGAGAGTTATCACTGGGTATTGGTGGCTCACACCTTTAATCCCAGCACTTGGGAAGCAGAGGTAGGAGGACCGCTGTGAGTTCAAAGCAACCGTGGAACTTCAGAGTGAATTCCAATTTATCCTGAATTAGAGTAAGACCCTACCTTGAAAAACCAGAAAGAGAGAGAGAGAATTATCTATAGATCACCTCATTGGATGAATGGGTTGTAATTATACATATATAAATGATGTGTAGTACTTCCTTCTAAACCAGCTCTCAAAAGCAACTAACAGGTTGTCTATAGCTCCAGCAAGGGTTTTATTGGTAGTTACAGGTACAAAGAATTAATGAAGAGTGATAGGACCACTCCAGGATGTTTTTGCTTTGGGCTTGACTCAGCTAAGTAGGTCAGTTACGAAAGGAAGATTTTCTTGAGAGTTCTCAAAAACTTCCTCTCCAAAATACCTTTCATATGATACTACTAAAAACTAATAATGTCATCACCATAAGAGCTTATGTGGCACTGCCCTGTCTTAAAAGGCACATAGGCCTCGGGGTGTAGTGTGCTTTCCAAGCAGGCCAGCCAGCTGGGTTCAAGCTGATAAGAAAAATTATTATAGTAGCCAACATCAGCAATACCTACATGCAGTGTCACAGGGAGGTTCTGACCAATCCAATATGACAGGGTTGAAGGCCTGAGAGCAGGATGGAAGGTGATGCTCAAGGAGAAAAAGTGTGAACCAAGTTCATGTGTTTGCCTGGGGCTGGCAGGCAGAAACCTGACCAGCAGACAGAAAGGATAGCTTTCAACTCTGTCAGAATGGAGTGAAGGTGAGTGGTTGTAAAATTAGAGTATGAAAAGAAAAAATACAAGGAAAAAGATAACTAGCAAACAGAAGAAAGATCAGGGAAGTTCAGCTATTCTTGCAAGCAGCCAGGAAAGACAGGTCTGAAGGAGGTGGTCCTCAGATGCCCCATTATCCATTCCTCATCTTGTAACATTGTTTGTCATTTTGCCTTTCTTCATCCTCTGCCAGTACCCCATCTTCATTCTTAGTTACTTGTCTGTGAAGCCCAGCTGCAACCCAATTTTACCAAAAAAAAAAAAAAAAAAAAAGAAGAGATTATTTCATTATTTCATCTCTCTTTATTCAGAATTGAGCCCACAGGTACATGAAAGCATCATTTCATAAGCCCAATGAAGGAACTGTTTGAAGTTAAAAGGTGTGCATTCAGCCACGGGACACATCTCCAAGTATGGTAGGCCATGGGCCCCAGCTCATACAGAATGCAGGCTGAAGCAAATTGCTCCGAGACGGCAAATGAGCACAAGGACCTGGTAGCAGAAAGGTCTCGTAGAACATGTGGAATGTGAAAGATAGGTAGCAGCAGAAAGGAAGGAGGAAGTGCCCTAAGGGCAAAGGCACATAACCCCGGCGAGGGCAGTAGATACTTGGAACCCATTAGGAAAATGCCAGACCACTCCAGGCTGGTCAGCTAGCATTGCCAGGGAGAGGAACGCTGGCCATAAGGATGGAGACAAACTGTTCCAGTTTCTGAGCGGCTTGCTTCCCAGCCAGCAGCACTTCCTCATGATTGGCTTTCCCCAGGTTTTCGTAATCCATGATGACCTTGTTGGTGATGAGTGAGAAACCAAAGACACGAAGTCCACAGTGCCGTGCAACTATCACTTCTGGTACTGTGCTCATGCCTGATGGGGAGAGAGGAAGACCCTCAAATGACTTCTTTTCTGATCATGCTTTAGTCTTGCTGTTAATTCTGAGATTCACTGAGAATTTAACATTTTCACAAGTATCCAAAACAGCAGCTAAATTAGTACTGAGCTTATGCTGTGTTGTGTCCCTGTGAGTGTATGAGGCTTCTGAGAGACTTACAAATTTCTTACAAATATTGTCATGGTGCATGTGTGTTTTTGTTGTTGTTGTTTGTTCTGTTTTGTCTTGTTTCCAAGGTAGGGTCTTGCTCTAGCCCAGGATGACCTGGAATTCACTATGTAGACTCAGGGTGGCCTCAAATTCACGACAATCCTCTTACTCTGCCTCCCAAGTGCTGGGATTAAAGGCGTGCGCCACCACGCCCGGTGGCACATGTGTTATTTGTGATAATTCTCAAGTTAGTATTAATGACATGAGTCCCCCTTCCAGCCACAGATACAGAAGGTGCTTGTACTGATATTTGTTAGAATTCTTACAAGCAGTCAAATAGTAGGTGACAGTGCTGAAGCTACCAGTGTCCAGTGGTTTAATGCTTCAGCCGGCACACCTCCCCACGCTCATTGTTACCAGCTCTTTTCCTTAAACTTCCAGCCCAATTCCCCTCCTCACCAACAGCATCTGCCCCCAACTTCTGCAGCAAACGGCACTCTGCAATGGTCTCAAAGTTGGGGCCTGCCAACATCACATAGGTGCCCTCCTGAAGTTCTCGCTGCTCCCCCATTTGTTTCCAGGCACTGAAAGCCTTCTGTCTCATGTTCCGGTCATAAGCATCAGACATGGCAGGGAAACGAACTCCAAACCTAGGGCATAGATAGAAGGCATTACAGAAGCTGCCTCCCAGACAAGATCCTTAAGCTCTAGGAATTCTAAACAAAGGATAAAGATACACACCTTTCCTCATTGGGGCCTCTGAGAGGGTTCTCACCACAGAAACCAGGTAAGTTGATGTGATCACGAATCAGCATGATATCTCCAACCTCAAATTTGGGGTTGAGCCCTCCAGCTGCATTGGTGACCACCAAAGTGTCCACACCCAGAAGATGGAAAACTCTCACTGGAAATGTCACCTTAGAAGACAAAGACATAGTGTTTTCAAACTTCATTAACATGGCCAGACATACCAGCAATTTGGAGGCAGAGTAGGAAGAACACTGTGAATTTGAGGCTAGCTTGAGACTACAGTGAATTCCAGGTCAGCCTGGACTAGAGATTTTACCTCAAAAACAAACAAACAAAAAATCACTAATATACCTACAAAGACATGCATAATATACACTATGAGAGAGAAAATAGCTAGGTAATAAAATATAATAATAATGTATGCCTTCTTTCAGATTCAACCAAACCTCTGCCCTCTGATTTACCTTCCACAGTGGGTACCCTTCATACATGTGGAATCTTCCTTGCATCATCACACAAGCTCTGTCATTCAGGAACCCAAACACCAGTCGACCAGCATGTCCTGGCACTGGGTAGAGACAAGAAAGGAAAAAGGACCGGTTATATATTCATGGAATCACTACCAAGCAAACACCACTGAACTATTTCCCCAGCCCCACGGTTTTTAAACATTTATTAAATGTGTCAACTCTAGGGAAAGAGGAAAACAGAAATCTAAAAAAATTAATTAATAAGCCATGGTGAGTTAGTTATTTGGAATAAGTAAACCAAATAAACTACCCTTGTCCTTTAATTGCCCTGTTTCATTGGGCCTTTATAAGTCTTAGCCTTAGAGCTTCCTGGCTGCCATTAGAGTGCTGGGCATGGCATCATCAGATCCCAAAGTGTGCCACTGTACATGTGGGACATTGGTCCCTTTCCCTTTCCAAGGGGGCAGTGTGAAGCAGGACTTATGTAATCCTATAGTAATACATGTGTGTATGCATGCCTGTAAGAACATAGTGGTCAGTGCTTATTGTTGCTGTGAATTAGTCTATATCTAGGACTGCAGATGGGAGTTGGGAGGATGGGAATAGCAGAAAGACACTAGGAACAGGCCTGTCTTTGTCCTAGGAAGCTACAGGAATGCTGAAGGAGAATAGAAGGGTGTGTGTGTGTGTGTGTGTGTGTGTGTGTGTGTGTGTGTAGGGGGTAATGGTTTATGGGAAGAGGCACATGGAAAGAGAAATTCTAAGAATTTTAAGGTGCTTAAAGCCAGTAAAGCAGCACAAAGATATGATCATAGTCCCACAGACATACACGCATACCCAGCCACCTGTGGAAATTTCTTTCTAAAGAAATCCTGATTCCTGGTAGTGTTGTTCTCCTCTTATTTATTTATTTATTTGAGAGAGAGACAAAGTGAGAGAGAATGGGCACTCCTGAGCCTCTAGCCACTGCAAATGAACTCCTGACATATGTGCCACCATCCTTTGGCTTATCAGGCAAGCACCTTAACCACAAAGCTATCTCTCTAGCCCTATGCTCCTCTCTTACAATTGCCTTTGGCCAAATGATCAGATCAAAAATAGAAACAGGACAATGATTGAGATGGGGAGGTAATATGATGAAGAATAGAATTTCAAAGGGAAAGTGTGGGGAGGGAGGGAATTACCATGGAATTTTTTTTATAATCATAGAAAATGCTAATAAAAATTAAAAAAAAAAAAAAGAACAGGGCTGGAGAGATGACTTAGCAATTAAGATGTTTGCCTGCAAAGCCAAAGAATCCCGGTTGGATTCCCCAGGACCCACAAAAGCAAAATGCACAAGGGGGCACATGTGTCTGGAGTTCATTTGCAGTGGCTGGATGCCCTGGTGTGCCCATTCCCTCCCTCCCTCCTTTCTTCCTTCCCTCCCTTCCTCTCTCTCTTTCTTAAAATAAATAAATAAACGAACAATATAAAAAAGATAAATAAAACAAAATAAAATAGAAACAAAGCCAGGTGTGGTGGAACACGCCTTTATTTCCAGCACTCCGGAGGCACAGGTGGGAGGACTGCCCTAAGTTCAAGGCTTCCCTGAGACTATGCAGTGAATTCCAGGTCAGCTTGGGCTAGAGCAAAACCCTACCTCGTAAAAAAAGAAAAAGAAAAAAAAAGAATAGAAACACAGGACCGGATGTGGTGGAACATGCCTTTATTCCCAGCACTGGAGGCAGAGGTAAGAGGATCACTGTGAGTTCAAGGCCAGCCTCTGACAAGACTGAGTTCAAGGTCAGCCTAGGCTAGAGCAAGACATTACCTCAACCTCACACCCCACACCCCTGCAAAAAAAAAAAAAAAAAGAATAGAAACATTGACTATCCAGATTGGATTCCATAGAATCCTATCAACATCCCTCACTTTTAACTTCTACATGCCCTTGACAATACCTGTGCTTCGGGGAAAGTTTGGTATCTCACTATAGTCAAAGCTCTGGGCCTGAGTTAATTTCTCTGTCAAACCTCCCAACCCAGAACCACAGATGATTGCCACTTGAGGTCGGTGCTTGGTGTGAGACAGAAGCCAGTCTGCAGTGTTCTGGCAATCTTCATATGTGAATCTAGGAAATAAAAGAAAAATCAAAAACTTCTGGTTAAGATGGCAGTGTAGGAACCATGCGAAAGCAGCCTAGGGGAGAAAAAGCCAAAAATAAACCCAGCAAAATGTACTCTTCTACTAAAAAGTGAGGAATACAAGAAATTATCAACTGCAGCAGAGAAGTAGGACAGATCCAGAGCATCTAGAGCCCACAGAAGCAGGTAGAAGTGGCTCCAGAAACAGGGGAACCAGGTCCACGTGGCCACAGCTGCAAGGCTCAGCACAAACCACAGAAAAAGCCAGGTGAGAGAATTCTTCACTCACACCAGAGCTCCTTGAAAACTCAAGAAATATGGAAGGGAGGATGGCAGGGAAGAACTGAGGAGCACCTGTGAGGAAGAGGATTGTGGGGACCAGCAGGAGAACATAAGCCACCATCCACAACCTCCCCTCCCCCAAGCAAACGGCAGGAAACACCAGAGGCAAGGGAGCTCACCTAACACAGCACAGGTGATCAGAGTGGCGATCCATTAACCCACCCAGCCTACCTGAACCCAGAGCACAGCAAAAGGGACCCAAGCAGGAGTACAGCAAAATTGAGACCAAAACCAACCCAAAAGGTAATTGGGATTATACCAGGTCAGTACCCATCAAATAAGCCTGATATATAGGCTTGAATCGGAAATAATAATTGCACCTTCCATGTCAGTATAAATTATATGTCAAATCTGATGGATGGTAGGATCTGCCATTCTTAAATAAGCTATATTTTGGGCTTGTCATTTGTTGCTTTCTGATTTATAGTACCTTTGTTTCCTCATCTGTCATTCATTAGGGAAGGGTCTTGCTCACAAGCTGAATGGGAACCTTCAACAGACCAGAAAGTTTAGCCTTCTAGTTAACAGAATCAAGGATTTGGGGTAACACACATCCTAAGGGATTGTGGCTTTGTTAGAGGATCTGGTTGTTATAATACCTACTCTTGCATAAATACTCTGTGCTGTTTTCATTGAATGTGTAAATTGTTTAGTTAAATTTTAGAATCTGCCTGTATTATGTTCTACTCAGTCTACTTGCATACTCTCATAGCATGCAACCCAACATCTAGTGTCACTTTTGTAGTTACTCTGAGAGTCTTAAGAGCCACACCTAGCACCTTAAGCTCCTACCTGAAGATATATAACATCAGATTGATTGATACATCTAACAATGCTGCAGATGATAATTAGAAAATACAAGCATTAAATTAATTTAAGATGGAAAAATATGTACATCATAACACAAGAAACAAAAAAATCCACCAAAAATTATTAATGCATCAGAAATGATGTCCAGGGAGATTGATTTAAAGGAGATGCCTGAGAAAGATTTCAAAAGAATGATTATAAATATGTTTAAAAAATCAAAAAATGAAAGAAGACACAGGAAACCAATTTAATGAAATAAGAAGGTCAATACAAGATTTAAATAAGGAAATAGAAGCAATAAAGAAAAACCAGTCAGACTTACTAGCAATGAAGAACTCTATCAATAAAATAAAAAATTCTGTACAAAATCTCACCAGTAGAATGGACGAAGGAAAGAACAGAATATCTAAACTAGAAGACCAGGTGGCAGATCTAATATAGTCCAACAAAGAGAAAGACAAACTAATAGGAAAGTATGAATGGGAATTTCACGATATTCAGGACACTATGAAAAGATCAAACATAAAAATTCATGGTATAGTAGAAGGAGAAGAATTTCACTCTAAAGTTATTGTAGGTGTTTTCAACAAAATCATAGAAGAAAACTTCCCTCAAAGTGGGAAAGGGATGCCAATGAAGATACAGGAAGCCTTTAGAATGCCAAATAGACAAAACCTGAAAAGAACCTCTCCTCACCATACTATAATTAAAATACCAAGCACACAAACCAAAGAAAATACACTGAAAGCAGCTAGAGAGAAAAATCAAGTCACATACAAAGGCAAGACCATCAGGATCACAGCATATTATTCAACACAAACTTTAAACGCCAAAAGGGCTTGGAATGACACACTCCCAAGTTCTGAAAGATAACTACTATCAACCAAGATTACTTTGTCCTGCAGAGCTATCCATTCAAATAGAGAGAAATAAGGACATTCCAAAATAAAAGCAGGCTAAAGGAATATTTGAAGACAAAACCAGCTCTACATAAAATATTTGAAAGGATCCTCCCTGCTCAAGAGAAAGAAAAGCATAATATAATAAATCTGGAAAAAAACAAACTGTACTCACATACTAGTTGATGCAAGAAAGCAAAGGTAAAACCAGAAGAACTACGAAATAAGAAAACAGCAAAAATAAACACACACCATTCAATAATAAATCTTAATATCATCAGCCTCAATGCTCCAACCAAAAGACATAGATTTGCATGCTGGTTAACAGTATCCTTCAATTTGTTGCCTCCAAGAAACTCACCTTTCCACAAAGTATGGACACTATCTTAGGTTGAAATGTTAGAAAATGATGTTTTAAGCAAATGGACCTAGAAAACAAGCCAGGGATCACTATCCTGATATCTGACAAGGTAGACTTCAGTCCAACATTAGTTAGGAAAGATATGGAAGGTCACTTTATATTGAATGAAGGCAAACTCCAAAAGGAGGACATTACAATCCTAAACATTTATGCCCTAACATAGGGGCACCCAAATTCATCAAACAAATGCTATTAAATCTAAGGTCATAGATAACATGAAACACAGTTGTAGTGAGTGAGTTCAACACCCCACTCTCATCAATTGACAGACCATCCCAACAAAAAACAAATAGAGAGGAATCTGGATTAAATGAGGTCATAGAACAAATTGACCTAACAGATATCTACAGGACATTTTATCCAAATGCTGCAGAATACACATTCTTTTCAGCAGCACATAGACCATATATTAGGATACAAAACAAATCTTGACAAATAAAGGAAAATTTAAAAAATTCCTTTCACTCTATCTGATCACAATGGAATCAAACTACAAATCAATAGGAAGAAAAGCTACAGAGCATAAACAAGTCATGGAAGCTAAACAATACACTACTAAATGATGAATGGGTCAATGAAGAAATCAAGAAGGAAATCAAAAAATTCATAGAGTCAAATGATAATGAGAACACAACATACCAAAACCTTTGGGATGAAGGCAGTCCTGAGGGAAAATCTGAAAAAAAATGGATGATTTCCTTATATGACCTACCTCAACTAAATCAAGCTGAGATTAACCACTTAGAACAACCTATAACAAGCATAGAAATCCAAGCAGTTATCAAAAGAAGAGTTATCAAAAAAAGGTCCATGCCCAGATGGAGTCACTGGTGAATTTTACCAGACCTTCAAGGAAGAACTAACACAAATGCTTCTTAAACTTTTCCATAAAATAGAAAAATAAGGAATCCTATCAAACCCCTTCTACAAAGCTAGCATCACCATGATAACAAACCAAGCAAAGATAGAACAAAAAAAGAAAATTACTTTGGCAAACAGAATACAAGAATATATCAGAAAGATCATTCATCCCAAACAAGTAGCCTTTATCCCAGAGATGCAGGGATGGTTCAATATGTACAAATTGATAAATGTCATACATTATAGAAATGTACTAAAGGACAAAAATCACATGATCATCTCATTAGATGCAGAAAAAGTATATGATAAAATCCAACATCCCGTCATGATTAAAGTCCTACAGAAGCCACCTTTAATCCCAGTACTCGGGAGACAGAGGTAGGAGGATTGCCATGAGTTCGAGGCCACCCTAAGACCTCATAGTGAATTCCAGGTCAGCTTGGGCTACAGTGAGACCCTACCTCAAAAAGAAAAAAATATTGGCAAACAGAATATAAGACTATATCAGAAAAATCATTCACCCTGACTAAGTAGGCTTGATCTCAGAGATAGAAGGATGGTTCAACATATACAAATTGATCAATGTAATACATTATATAAATGGACTGAAGAACATAAATCACTTGATCATCTCATAAGATGCAGAAAAAACATTTGACAAAAATCCAACATCCCTTCTTGATAAAAGTCCTACAGAGACTGGGAATAGAATGAACATATCTCAACATAATAAAGGCTATTTGTGACAAGCCTACAGACAACATAATACTAAATGGAGAAAAACTTGAAGCTTTTCCACTCAAATCAGGAACAAGACAAGGGTGTCCACTGTTCCCTCTTTTATTAATATAGTACTAGAAATCTTAGCCATAGCAATAAGGCAAGAGACACATAAAAGGGATACAAATTGGAAAGGAAGAGGTCAAGTTCTTGTTATTTGTAGATGACATGATTCTATACATATAGGACCCTAAAGACTCTACCAACAAACTGTTAGAGCTGTTAAACACCTATAGCCATGTAGCAGGATACAAAATAAACACACAGATATGCTAACATACATACACTAACAACAAACACACACAGAATGAAGTCAGAGAATCACTCCCATTCAGAATTGCATCAAAATAAATAAATAAATAAAATGCCTTACAATAAACCTAACCAGGGGAATGAAGGATCTCTACAATAAAAACTAAGACACTCAAGCAAGAAATTGTAGAAGACACTAGGAAATGGAAAGACATCCCTTGTTCTCAGATCGGAAAAATCAATATTGTGAAAATGGTAATCTTACTTAAAGCAATCTACATATTTAATGGAATCACCATCAAAATTCCATTGGCATTCTTCACAGATATAGAAAAGACAATCCAAAAATTCATTTGGAATAGGTTGGTATTGTATATATGTAAGTACAATGATTGAGATGGGGAGGTAATATGATGAAGAATGGAATTTCAAAGGAGAAAGTGTGGGAGGGGGGCTATTACCATGGGATATTTTTTATAATCATGGAAAATGTTAATAAAAATTTTAAAAAAATTTAAAAAATTCATTTGGAAGCACAAAAAACCTCCAGTATCTAAAACAATTTTGAGCAACAAAAATAATGCTGATTTCAACCTATACTACAGAGCCACAGTAACAAAACTGCATAGTACTGGCACAAAAGCAGACATGTAAATCATTGGAACAGAACAGAACAGAGGACCCAGATGTAAGTCCGGGTACCTATCCACCTGATAGTCAAAAAAAAAAAAAGCCAAAAATACTCATTGGAGAAAAGACAGCCTCTTCAGCAAATTGTGCTGAGAAAACTGCATATGTATCTGTAGAAGGATTGATCCTTATCTCTTTCCATGCACAGGAATTAAGTCCAAATGGATCAAAGACCTTAATATTAGACCTGAGCATCTGAAACTGCCAGAGGAAAAAATAGAGGAAACCCTTCAGCATATTGGTCTTGGCAAAGACTTTCTGAATATAACCCCAATTGCTCAGGCAATATAACCACAGATTAACCACTGGGACTTCATGAAGTTACAAAGCTTTTGATGGCAAAAGACACTTTGAACAGAGCAAAGAGGCAAGCTACAGAATGGGAAAAAATCCTTGCTAACTATACATTTGATAGAGGATTAATATCTAGGATATATACAGAATTCAAAAAATTAAATAAGAAATCAAACAACCCAATTAAAAATGGGCTATGGAACTAAATAAGAGAGTTCTCAATAGAAGAAACACAGATGGCATATAAACATATTAAAAAATGTTCTACATCCCTAAAAACCAGGGAAATTCAGATTAAAACTATGCTGAGATTCCATCTTACTCCTGTCAGATTGGCTACCGTCATGAAAACAAATGACCATAAATGCTGGTGAGGTTGTGGGAAAAAGAGGAACCCTTCTACACTGTTGGTGGGAATGCAATCTGATTCAGCCATTGTGGAAATTAGTGTGGTGGTTCCTGAGACAGCTAAAAATAGATCTACCATATGACCCAGCTATACCACTCCTACACATATATCTTAAGGACTCATCTCACTACCTTAGAGAGACTTGCTCAACCATGTTTACTGCCTCTCTATTCACAACAGCTAGAAATGGAAACAGCCTTGATGTCCCTCAACAGACGAATGGATAACAAAGATGTGGCACATTTACACAATGGAGTTCTGCTCAGCGGCAAAGTGAAGTTATGAAATTTGCAAAAAAAGATTACACTAAGTGAGGTAACCTATGTCAAGAAAGCCAAACATCACATGTTCTCTCTCATTTGTGGATCCTAGCTACAAATGATTGGATTTCTGTGTGAGTAGGAAGAAAACTCAGTAGCAAAGGCCAGTAAGCTAGAAAGGAGATAATAAAGGGAATAGAAAGGGATGGAGGGGGGACGTAATAGAATGGTATTGTACATATGTAAGTAGAAGAACAGATTAACAGGGTTGAAAAAACCTAATTGAGGTCAGGGGAAGAGACTGAGTAAAGGAAAGGTGGAAAGAGTATATTTTGGACAATGGAACACTCAGAAGCCATAGATTGTTACTAGAAATTTTTCAGTGCCAGGGATGAGATGGATACCTTGCAGTGAGTTGTTGGCCAGGGAGGTCCCTGATGACCCCCAAACATTACAGGCCTTTGCCAAGACCCTTGGTTTCACACCAGGAATACATGGTGTTGCAGTCAGATCCACATTGCTGGTAGAAATCACCCAACGAAGAGAAGCTTGTGGGAAAAAAGAGGTTTATTTTGGCTTATAGGCTTGAGGGGAAGCTCCACCATAGCAGGGGAAAACGATGGCATGAGCAGAGGGTGGATATCACCCCCTGGCCAACATAAGGTAGACCATAGCAACAGGAGAATGTGCCAAACACTGGCAAGGGGAAACTGGCTATAACACTTATAAGCCCATCCCCAACAATACACTGCCTCCAGGAGGCATTAATTCCCAAATCTCCATCAGCTGAGAACCTAGCATTCAGAACACCTAAGTTTATGGGGGACACCTGAATCAAACCACCACACATGGTAATACCCTACTGCTGAAGACTCCACATACTTGGGCTGCAAGGTTACTGAGAAATCCTGCTGAAGCTGAGATGGAAACCTCCTCCATGTAGACCAGCTGACAGAAAGCTGGAAAAAGCCACACTGCATGCAGTTCAATGGGAGAGAAAGAAATTACCAGTGAGATAGCCAGTAGTGGACACTGCAAGCCTTATATTTGGCCAGCCAGGCCAAATGAGCAAACATGTACAACAGTGGCAAGTCTATTATGGGGGAACCAACTGCCCTCTAATTTGACTGGAGGCCCACTCCATGGGAGGGAATACATCCCTGATACTGAAAACTTACAATAGGTGTCTTCATGAGCCCTAGGGGTGTAACATCTGCTGCTGTCTGGCTAAATGTATATACTATGCTCACCAAACTGCCCAGTAAGCACTTCTCTTAATGTTCATACCCATATATTAATGCTACTCTCAATTTGGTTAGAGAACCTTCTCTTTGCAGTTGGCAGTGCCCTTGGGATGACTCAAAAGGCACCATTGTTCTGAGAAGAAGTGACAGAGGAGTGCTCAACACTGAAATATCGCAATCACACCTTCCATGGTTCAGGGTCCATTGTGGAAGAGGTGGCAGAAAGAATGTAAGAGCCAAAGGAAGGGTAGGACTCCTTACAATGTGCTCCTCCAACCACAAAATGGCCTGGATACCCATGACCTCACAGTGCCTGACACTACCTACACAAGACCATCATAATGGGAAGAAAAGAACATGACATCAAAACAAAAGTACCTCGAAAACAAACAAACAAAAATACATAGTGAATTCCAGGTCAGCCTGGGCTAGAGCAAGAACCTACCTCAAAAAAAAAAAAAAAAAAGAAAAAGAAAAGAAAAGAAAGACTGATTGAGAGGGGAGGGGATACTTTCACAGGGGAAGGTGGGGTAAGGAGGTAATTACCATGGGATATTGTTTACAATTATGGAAGTTGTCAATAAAAAAGAACGAAACATCAAAATGAATTCTGCTTCCATTCCAAGGACATCATAGACAAATGACTCTCAGCACAGAAAACCTGGTAGGCATCAAGAGGTAAGGGTAGATGGTCCAGAGGAAGACCATATCCTATGTTGAACCACTCTTCTTTTGAATCAGGCCCACTGAAAGTCTGATATGAAATTCCCTTCATTTGAGAGTCTGGAAACAGAATGAAACCTGTTTCCACTAACAGCCTCAACTCCATTGTTAATACCAGCAATCAAACTCAGGGCCACTTAAATGCTAGACAAGTGTTCTAGCAGTGAACTGTACCCTCAGACAGTCAGGTTTCACACCACTCCTTATGACAAGAATTTAGAGAGGACCAGAAGTTGCAGAGAAGTGTCATGAAATAATCAGGGAAAAAAGAATAAGGCCAAGATAGGAGTGATGACACAAACATTATAGAAAACCAGATAGGACAACATAACACAATGGATTACCTACCCTAAGTGAAGTTAGGTAATGAGTAAGACACACAATAAAATCACAAGGTGATAAACAGAAGCAAAAGTTGGTAAGAAATCAACGAAATAACATCCGTAAGGGGGGAAAGAAGTATGAATCTATGGTCACCTGACCTTGTCTAGGCACAGCTCACGGGCCTTCCTCACTGACTATCCCTCATTGGATCCATGGTCATCCATCCAAAAGCTACCATGAACCCCTACAGCTATTCTGATGAGCGGAACTTGGAATTCCAGGATCCCTGGCAGGGAGAAAGGAGTCTTCTAAGGCGTGGATGGAGAGGAGTGAGAGTCTGTTGTCCAACTTCACCGAATTAAGATTTCCTAACCTTCTTTTTTTTTTCTATTTATTTATTTGAGAGCGACAGACACAGAAAGAAAGATAGAGAGAGAGAGAGAGAGAATGGGCGCGCCAGGGCTTCCAGCCTCTGCAAAGAACTCCAGACGCGTGCGCCCCCTTGGGCATCTGGCTAACGTGGGACCTGGGGAACCGAGCCTCGAACCGGGGTCCTTAGGCATCACAGGCAAGCACTTAACCGCTAAACCATCTCTCCAGCCCAAGATTTCCTAACCTTCTTAGAGACTGCATTCCCAACTGGTTCGTCGGAACTCCAATTTGGAGGGAAGCGAGGCGCTAGCAAAGGGCAAGAGAACTCGGCTTTGCTCCCACGAAGTCCCGGTCCCCCTCGGGCTGGGGCGGCGCCACCGCAGCCCGCGCGTGCCCTGCCCGCCCGGCTGCCTCCCGCTCGGCGCCCGGAACCTGAGACGAGGCTCGGCGCCAGGCCTCTCGGCATCTCCAGGGAACTCCCTCCTTCTCTGGGCCCAGACGGCCAAGTTCTCCGACCCCCAGAGCGCCCGGCGCCGCCTCACCGGTTCTCCATGGTGGCAACGCCCTGGCGGTAATCCTGCAAGCCACGCAGCCGCGAGCCGCGCGCGGGCCGCCGCCTGCTCCTCGCGGTCCCGGAGCTCCGCGCTGGGCGCCGCCTTATACCCCGCGCCCCAGCCAATGGCAGCGCAGCACGCAGGCCCGGCCCGTCTCCATGGTGACACACCCCGAGTCGATCCCCCGCCGGAGTGCTCTCGGCGCGGGCCCTGTCCTCTTCTGGGGCGCCGAGCGCTCCTTCCCGCACTCTTCCGGCTCTCCAGGCCGCAGTTTGCAGGAGAGGAAGTCTCTTCGGGGTTAGAAGCAGGGTGATAGGCCACGGGCTGCATATCCGCAACTCTATTCTATTCCGAGCAGTGTCCACAGCAGAGAGAAATTTAAAAGAGAAAATGTCAAACTTAGAGGGCTCACCCCTAGGATAAAATAGAGGGAGTGTCTTCTTCGTTGCTCTCCGGAGGAGGAAGCAGAGACACGCTGGCAACGCAGTGCTACCTGGAGGTAACAGGGTTGGTGAGCACAACCAGGCTCAGGTGGGGAGAAGAAAAGTTCTAGGGCAAGAATTATCATCCAGGCACAGCGTGGACGGCGACAGGTTGAATGGATGCACAGTATTGGATCCAAGCAATTCTGATGACCGAGAGGACTCCTGCCAAGGTGAAAGTTTCTGTAACCGAATTACACAATTTTCCCCCAGAATTATACAATGTAACATCTTGACAAGAATCCAGCTATTTATTCTTCCACTCTTACAGGTTTAATTAACCTCACACCAAATCACAAATCAATAGGCTTTGCTTAGCTGTTCCCTCTCCTGAATGTTCATGTTTCCTGCTGCCATTTTACCATCACCTTAGCTCAAGTCACTATGTCCAACATTCACCTAGCAGATACTTAGTGAGCATCAATTATACACCATAACTGTACCAGCAGGGGCAGGAGAGATGGCTCACTGGTTAAGACAGGTTTGATAAGCGGTGCATATATCTGGAATTTGTATGCAGCACTAGAGATCCTGGAGCATTGATTTTTTTTCTCTCTCTCTCCTCTCCCCCCCCCCCCCCCGTGTGTGTGTGTGTGTGTGTGTGTGTGTTTCTCTGTCTCTCTTCTCTCTGTTCCTGTTTACAAATAAATAAAAATATTTTAAAAAAATAACCAGATGTTGTAGCACATGAAGACGGAGACAGGAGAGTTCAAGATCAGCCTGTATTATTTCTAGTTAGACCCTGTCTCAAAAAAAAAAAAAGAAGGAAAAAAGGTCAATCCAAGAAACTATCAATATTTGAAAGTTCTTATTCTTTAACTTTTTTGTCATTTGAACTTGAGCTTCTCTTGCCAGGTGTCCTCATTAGAGTGACATTGTCTTGGAACTCTGCATGACAATCCCTGACTCAACGTAGTGATGCCCAGGGAAGACAAGGTGACCTGGAAGTCCAACTACTTCCTTAAGATCATGTAGCTCTTGGATGATTGCCCAAAATGCTTCATTGGGGGAGCAGACAACGTGGGCTCCATGCAGATGCAGCAGATCTACATGTCCCTCTGAAGAAAGGCCGAAGTGCTGATGGGTAAGAACACTGTGATGCACACAGCCATCAGAGGGCACCTGGAGAACAACCCAGCTCTGGAGAAACTGTTGCCTCATATCAGAGAGAAGGTGGACTTTGTGTTCACCAGGGCGGACCTCACCAAGATCAGGGACATGCTGCTGGTCAATAAGGTGCCAGCTGCCCATGTGCTGCTGTCACTGTCCCATGTGAAGTCACTGTGCCCGCCCAGAACACCAGTCTGGGGTCTGAGAAGACCTCCTCCTTTCAGGCTTTAGGCATCACCACCAAAACCTCCAGGGGCATCATTGAAATTCTGAGTGACGTGCAGCTCATCAAAACTGGAGACACAGTGGAAACCAGCGAGAATACCCTGCTGGGCATGCTGAACATTCTCAGCTTCTTTGAGCTATTCATCCAGCAGGTGTTTGACAATGGCAGCAACTACAACCCCAAGTGCTTGACATCAGAGATTACCCTGCGTTCTCACTTCCTGGAGGGTGTCTGCAATGTTGCCAGTGCTTGTCGGCAGATCAGTTGCCCAGCTGTTGCCTCAGTGCCTCATTCTGTCATCAGTGGGTACAAGCGGGTCTGGCTTTGTCTATGGAGACTGGGTACACCTCCCCACTTGCTGAGAAGGTCCAGGCTTTGTGGGTTGATCCATCTGCATTTGTGGCAGCCGCCCCCACGGCTGCCACCACTGCTGCTGCCGCCGTGTCCCCAGCCAAGGTGGAAGCCAAGGAAGAGTCAGAGGAGTCAGACGAGAATATGGGATTTGGTCGCCTTGATTAGTCACCAGAAAGCAACCAAAAGTCCAGCTTTATTTGGAAAACATGGAAATAAAAACTTATTTCTCCTTAAATTGATTTTTTGATGTTGTTGTTGTTGTTCTTTTTTGATTTGTTTTTAACACTGAAATCTAATCAGGAAGCCAAGCTAGATAAAGCGACCATTAATCCCAACACTGGCTGAGGTAGGAGGTTGAGTAAAAGGATGACAGTGAGTTCAGAGCTAGCCTGGGCTACAGTGTGAGTTTCCGGTCAGCATGGGCTAGAGTGAGATCCTGCCTCACAAAAACAGCCCTTCCCCAAGTAAAAAAATCTAATTAAGTTTACACATGAAAATATTATACCATAGTTATATCTAAGAAAGTTAAAACCTAATTTATTTTATTTAATTTTTATATTTATTTGTTTATTTAAGGGGGTAGAGAGAGAATGGGCACACCAGGGCTCTAGCCACTGCAAACAAACTCCAGACGCATGGGCCACCTTGTGCATCTGGCTTTATGTGGGTACTGGAGAACTTAACCTGGGTCCTTAGGTTTTACAGGCAAGAGCCTTAACCACTGAGTCATGGCTCCAGTCCTCATTTTACTTATCTATTTATTTTTGGATTTGTTAAACTGTGTTTGTTTTTAAGAGTAGGTCTCCTTCATGTATAGTCTACACTACCTTGGCTTAGTATGTAACTGAGGCTGGCATTGAACTCCTGATTCTACTGTTTCTACCTCTTGAGTGAAAGAATTACAGGTATCAGTCTCCACACACAGATAATCAGTTATTTCAAATGGAAGCTGTCTAAAGTAAGTATATGCAAACAAAACTAAAAAGGTAATATACAATAGCTGCAAAAATTTGATTTTTTTTATTTATCTATATTTATTTATTGGTTTTTTGAGGTAGGGTCTCACTCTAGCCCAGGCTGACCTGGAATTCACTATGTAGTTTCAGGGTGACCTCAAACTCACAGCAATCCTCCTACCTCTGCCTCCCAAGCGCTGGGGTTAAAAGCATGGGCCACCCCTCCCGACAATCTGTTTTTAATATTCAAATCTAACAGTACCAATTTCTCAGGACACAATGCTCACAATGTCTTTTTTCAACATTGTTTTCCTAGTCAAAAGAAACACCAGCTAGATGTGGTGGCCCATGCTCTTAATCTCAGCATTCAAACTCGGGAGGCAGAGGTAGGAGTATCACTGGGAGTTCAAAGCCAGCCTGAGACTACAGAGTAAGTTCCTGGACAGCCTGCGCTGCAGTGAGATCCTACCTCAATAAAAACAAAAACGAAAACCACCAATTAGCTCCGACTTTGCTGCTTAAATGGTTTGTAACAAACTTAGTTGTCATTAAAAAAAAAAAAATATATATATATATATAGACAAGCCAGGTGTGGTGGCGCAGGCCAATCCCAGCACACGGAAGGCAGAGGTAGGAGGGTCACCATGAGTTAGAGGCCAACCTGAGACTACATAGTCAATTTCAGGTCAGCCTGGGCCAGAGTGAGACCCCTACCTTGAAAAAAAAAATAGACCCAAGGGCTGGAGAGATGGCTCAGTGGTTAAGGCACTTGCCTGCAAAGCCTAAGGACCTACATTCAATTCCCCAGTACCCATGTGAGCCAGGTGCACAAGGTAGGACATGCATCTGTGTTCAATGGTAGTGGCTAAAGACCCTGGTGCACCCACTCTCTATCTGTCTCTTTCCCCGCCCCCATCTCTATTTCTCAAACTCCCAATAAATAAATAAAAGCATTTTAAAAATAGACACAGATGCTCACTTAGGCACCACATATACTAAAACTGGCACAATACAAAGAGGATTAGCATTGCTCCTGCACAAGGATGACACTCAAATTCATAAGGCATTCCATAGTTGTAAACTACAAGTTTAATAAAAGGACCTTGAAAAAAATAGACATGGTGTTGAAGAGATGGCTCAGCAGTTAAGGTGCTTGCCTGCAAAGTCTAACAACCTGGATTGATTACCCAGTGCCTATGTAAAGCCATATACACAAAATGGTGCATTCATCTGGAGTTCATTTGCAATAGCTAGAAGTCCTGATATGCCCATTGTCCCTCTCTCTCTCTCTCCTTGTGAATAAATAAATAGAGGATGGGCATGATGAGCTAGAAATTGGGTAAAGGAAATTTAGAAGTCCCTAACCCCAAAGTCATGACTTTCTTGCATAGACTTTTGTATTAATTATGTCCTGTATTGCAAAGTCTTTTGTGCAGTTCCTGCTCAGGTGGTCTTTTTTTTTTTTTTCTTGACAACTTCTATAATTGTAAACAATATCCCATGGTAATTCCCTCCCTCTCCCCCCTCACTTTCCCCTTTGAAACGCTACTCTCTATCATAACCCCTTCCTCTCTCAATCAGTGATTGATGTCATGATCGTTTCCTCCTATTATGATGGCCTTGGAAGGTGTGATAGAGATATTTCAGTGCTAAGCACTCTTCTGTCACTTCTTCTAAGCACCATGGTGCCTTCTGAGTCATCCCAAGGTCACTGCTGTCTGAAAAGAGAAGGTTCTCTAACCAAAAGTGAGAGTAGCTTGGGCTCTGATGGCTCAGAGTTTATATACACTGTAGTTTTTGTACTGTTTCAAGGCCATAATCTGTATGCAGCACCTACTTTAAATCATCTTATGCTTCTTTTTATCTCCATAGTACAGATGCATACATATATAGTCACTAGTTAACTGTTTTGTTTTGTTTTTCTGTTTCTGTAAAACTTGCCTATCACATACTCAAGGTCTCTGGCATTAGACCAGGGCTCTGAGCTCTGAGAACTAACAACAAAGAATATCCCAAGATAAAGTATATAAACTCTGAGCCATCAGAGCTCAGAGTCCAGGCTTTGGAGGAGAATCTGCTGGGCCCATTCTGGCATAAAAATAAACTGAATCTTCACTCAGTCTCTGGTGCCAGTTCTGTGAGTCTTACTTTCCCCAGGACCCATGTAAGACAGATGCACAAGGTGGCACACATGTCTGTAGTTTGTTTACAATGGCTGGAATCCCTGCTGCACCCATTCTCTCTTTCTATCTCTCACTCTGCCTCTTTTCCTCTCCCAAATAAATAAATAAAAGTAAAATAGTTTTTATAAAACCTCACTAGCAGAGGCCAGTAAGCTAGAAAAGAGAGATAAATGGAATAGAAAGGGAGGGGGAATGACTTAACAGGATAGCATTGTATATATGTAAGTAGAAGAACAGATTAATGGGGTGAAAAGGCCTAAGTGAGGTCTGGGAAAGAGATTGAGTAAGGAAAAGGTGAGGGGAGGGCTAATCAAAAATTAAAAGGGTATAAATAAGTCATATGGAAACCTACATTTTTGGACAAGGGAACATTCAGGATCCATAGATTGTTACTAGAAAATTTCAGTGCCAGGGATAGGATACCTTCTAGTGAGTTGTTGGCCAGGGAAGTCCTTGGTGCCCCCAAAACATTACAGGCCAGTGCCGAGGCCCTTGGTTTCCCTCCAGAAATAGATAGTAAGACCCTATTGCTGAAGACTCCACACACTTGAGCTACAAGGCCACTGAGAAATCCTGGTGGAGCTGAGCTGAAAACCTACTTCATGTAAACCAGCTGACAGAAAGCTGGAAATAGCCACACTGCATGCAGTTCAATGGGAGAGAGAGAGAAATCACCAGTGAAGATACTCAACAGTGGACACTGCAAGCTTTATATATTGGCCAAATGAGCCAATGGGTGCAATAGTGGCACGTCTGTCATGGTGGAAACCAACTGCCCTCTAATCGGACTGGAGGCCTGCTCCATGGGAGGGAATACATCCCTGATACTGAAAACTTACAACAGGGGTTGTCATGAGCCCTAGGGGTATAACATCAGCTGATGTCTGGAAAAATGTATATACTATGCTCACCAAACTGCCCAGTAAGCACTTTTCTTATTGTTCATATCCATATGTTAATGCTACTCTCACTTTTTTTAAAAAAATTTTATTTATTTATTTATTTACTTGAGAGTGACAGACACAGACAGAAAGACAGATAGAGGGAGAGAGAGAGAATGGGCGCGCCAGGGCTTCCAGCCTCTGCAAATGAACTCCAGACGCGTGCGCCCCTTTGTGCATTTGGCTAACGTGGGACCTGGGGAACCAAGCCTCGAACCGGGGTCCTTAGGCATCACAGGCAAGCGCTTAACCGCTAAGCCATCTCTCCAGCCCTACTCTCACTTTTGATTAAAGAAGCTTCTCTTTTCAGATGGCAGTGACCTTGGGATGACTCAGAAGGCACCATGGTGCTGAGAAGAAGTAACAGAGGAGTGCTCAGCACTGAAATATCTCTATCACACCTTCCAAAGCTCAGGGTACATTGCGGAAGAGGTGGCAGAATGTAAGAGCCAAAGGAAGGGTAGGACTCCTTACAATGTGCTCCTCCAGACACAAAAAGGCCTGGATATCCATGACCTCACAGCACCTGACAATACCTGCACAAGACCATCATAATAGAAGGAAAAGATCATGGCATCAAAATAAAAAAGACTGATTGAAAGGGGGAGGGGATATGATAGAGAGTGGAGTTTCAAACAGGAAAGTGGAGGGAGGGAGGGAATTACCATGAGATATTGTTTATAATTATGGAAGTTGTCCATAAAAAAACCATAAAATTTAAAAAAAAATCCAGCCCAGCATGGTGGCGCACGCCTTTAATCCCAGCACTTGGGAGGCAGAGGTAGTAGGATCACCATGAGTTCAAGGCCACCCTGAGACTACATAGTGAATTCCAGATCAGCCTGGACTAGAGTGAAACTCTACCTCGAAAAAGAAAGAAAATAAAAATAAATAAGTAAATATATAAAACAAGCTGTTGCAGTCCGGTTCGCATTGCTGGTAGAAATCACCCAACCAAGAGCAGCTTCTGGGAAAAAGAATTTTATTTTGGCTTACAGGCTGGAGGGGAAGCTCCACGATGGCAGGGGAAAACGATGGCATGAGCAGAGGGTGGACATCACCCCCTGGCCAACATAAGGTGGACTACAGCAACAGGAGGGTGTGCCAAACACTGGCATGGGGAAACTGGCTATAAAGCCCATAAGCCCGCCCCCAACAATACACTCCCTCCAGGAGGCATTAATTCCCAAATATCCATCAGCTGGGAACCTAGCATTCAGAACACCTAAGTTTATGGGGGACACCTGAATCAAACCACCACACAAGCCAAATATAATGGCATATACTTTTAATGGCAGCACTTAGGAGGCTGCAGTAAGAGAATTGCTGAGTTCAAGGCTAGCCTGAAACTAATTCCAGCTCATGCTGACCTAAAGCAAGACCCTACCTTGCAAAACAAAACCCAAAAAGTAAATGGAAAGATTGCTGAGTGATTAAGGTACTTGCCTGCAAATCCTAACAATCAGGGTTCAATTCCCCAGTACTACATAAAGCCATATGCCCAAAGTGGGCATGCACCCGGAGTTTGTATGCAGCAGCTTGAAGCTCTGGCAGGCCCATTCTCTCCTCTCTCTCTCTCTCTCTCTCTCTCTCTCTCTCATTTTCTCTCTCTCTTTCTCTCTTTACTTGAAAATAAATAAAAATAAGCACAAGAGGCTGGAGAGATGGCTCAGTTTTTAAAGATAAATATATTTGCCTTCAAAGCCTGATGGCCTGGGCTCAGTTCTCCAGTACCCACATAAAGCCAGATACACAAAGTGGCACACATATGTCTGGAGTTCGTTTGCAGTGGCAGGAGGCCCCTGGAAAACCCATTCATATTTATCTATCTGTCTATCTGTCTGTATACCTATCTATCTATCATCTATCTATCTCTCTCTCTCCCTCTCTCCTTCTCCCTACTTACAAATAAATAACTAAAATAAAATAGACTCAAAAGAAAAAATACTTCATTCTTAATAACTATAGTTATCTAGAATTAATGGGATAATGCACTTGCTGGCACAATATGACTTCCAAAAGTTTAAAATCTAAAACTGCTTCCTTTCCTGTCCCATGCTATTTTTTGCATAGTTCTTATTTTTTATGAGAAGGATCTTTTAAAACCAGACTTGCAAAGGTATGTTGTCATCAAAAGAAACATAGTATACTTTAATGTTCAAATTATAAAGGAGCTCAAGCTAGTACTCTATATGCTATAAGAACTAACAAACATTACTGCGCGCGTGTGTGTGTGCATGTGTGTGTGTGTGTATTTATGGGTACATGGGTGCTAGTGTGGTGATTATAGGACAACTTTGAGGTGTTTGTGCTCCACTTTCTTTGAGACATGGTCTCTGGCCACCACAGGTGAATAGACATACTAGCTGACCTGTGAGCTTTGGGCACTCCAGGCTCTGCTTCCCAGAGGCATAGGTGCCCTATAATCACAAATGCATGTGCCTGCCACTTTGCATATGGATTTATGTAGGTGCTAGGAAATTGAACCTATGTTAGCAGGCTTTAAAAGCAAGCACAATGGGGCTGGAGAGCTGGCTTGGTGGTTAAAGGAGCTTGCTTGCAAAGTCTGGCAGCCCAGGTTTGAGTTCCCAGTGCTCATCTGAAGCCAGATGCCCAAAGTGGCACATATATCTGAATCCATTTGCAAAGGCAGAGGCCCTAGTATGCCCATACTCACTCCCTTTCTGTCTGCTTTTTTTCTCTGTCGCTCTCAAATAAATAAGTAAATAAAGTTTTAAAAAATAAGAATAAAAAAGCAAAAAAATAAAAAATAATAATAATAATAAAAAAGAATAAGAAAGCAAGCTCCTTTAATTCCTGAGTGTTCTTTCTTTGTTTAAGAGGTATTTTATTGAGAACTTTTTTTTTTCTTTTTCTTTTTGGTTTTTGAGGTAGGGTTTCACTCTGGCTCAGATTGACCTGGCATTCACTATGTAGTCTCAAGGTGGCCTCAAACTCTCGGCGATCCTCCTACCTCTGCCTCCCGAGTGCTGGGATTAAAGGTGTGTGCCACGATGCCTGGCTTATTGAGAACTTTTATATTTAAGCATACTGCAAATTGGTCATATTCCTATCAGTTTATACTCTCATCGTCCCTCTGTCCCACCTCCAGAGCCCTGTTTCTTTTGAAATTTAAAAATATTCTGGAAGCTGGTAGTGGCACATGCCTTTAATCCTAGCACTCAGGAGGCAGAGGTATAAGGATCAAGGTCAACCTGGGACTACATAGTGAATTCCAAGTCAGCCTGGGCTGGAGCAAGGCCCTGCCTAAAACAAAACAAAACAAAACAAAATATTATATATATACTGGAGCTAGGAGTACAGTTCAGTGTTAAGAGTGCTGGCCTAACATGCATGAGGCCCTAGATTTAATCCTCAGCACTGCAAATATGTGTCGGGAAAAATGTATATACTATGCTTATCGAACTGCCCAGTAAGCACTTTTAATATTTATACCCTTATATTAACGCTACTCTCACTTTGGGTACAAAATCTTCTTTTCAGATGGCAGTGACATTGGGATGACTCAGAAGGTATCATAATGCTGGAAAGAAGTGACTGGAGTACTGAGTAACATCTCGATCACACCTTCCAAGGCTCAGGGTCTAATGCGGAAGAGGTGGCAGAAAGAATGTAAGAGCCAAAGGAAGGGCAGGACTCCATACAACATGCTCCCTCCAGACATAAAATGGCCTGGATATCCATGACCTCACAGTGCCTGACACTACCTACACAAGACCATCATAAGAGGAGGAAAAGACCACGACATCAAAATAAAAGAGAGACTGATTGAGATGGGGAGAGGCTATGATGGAGAATGGAATTTCAAAAGGGAAAGTGGGGGGGGTGGAGGGTATTACCATGGGATACTTTTTATAATCATGGAAAATGTTAATAAAAATTAAGAAAAAAAATGAAACTAAACCAATATAAAAAGATCCCATGGCACTTCCACCATGAGTGGGCACCTTGGCACAGTTTGGGAGCCATGGTCCTAAGCCACTCTGACATGACCTCGTTCTTGAATCTGTGTGATGTAAATGAGTAGGCTCTATAATTTAACTACTTGTGTAGGAGCCCACCTCTCCCTTTGCTTACCAACTATGTGATCCCAGCCAAGTTTCTATTGTGCCTCAGTTTTCTCTTCTGTAAAATTATGAGTGTAATTGCACTTAATATTATTGCAAGGGTCATATAAAATCCCTGTGAAGTATTTTGATAGGTATCCAGAATTTTAATTACAGCACACGGTAAATGTTTCCTGTTATTATTTCCCTTTGTGTGTGTGTCTCTCTCTCTCTCTTTTTATCTTTCTGTATCCACTTAATCATAAATTGGATCAAAAGAAAAATTAGGAACTGAGAAAATGGCTTAGCTGTTAAAGGTTTTTGCTTACAAAGTCTTCTGGCCCAGGTTCAGTTACGGAGCCACTTAGATAGTGCTTGCATGTGCATTGGGCACACACACACAATTTTAAAATTAGTGGTATGTTCAACCTATCAACACCAATTAGAATCCCACACTATTTAAAATAGTAGCCTCTAATTACAAATGGTTATTTAAACCAAATAAAATTAAATTGACATAAAAATAAGCCGGGCGTGGTAGCACAGACTTTTAATCCTAGCACTAGGGAGGCTGAGGTAGGAGGAGCACAATGAGTTCAAGACTAGCCTGGGGCTCCAGAGTGAGTTCCAGATCAGCCTGGGCTAGAGTGAGACTCTGCCTCAAAAACGAACTGAAAAGATACTGAAAATAAAAGGTTTCCTTCCTACTGAAGAGCCAACCTGTCTCCATTTTAACAGCAAGAGCAATTTTGATATAATGACTAATTTA
This sequence comes from Jaculus jaculus, assembly GCF_020740685.1. Lineage (NCBI taxonomy): Eukaryota > Metazoa > Chordata > Mammalia > Rodentia > Dipodidae > Jaculus > Jaculus jaculus. The sequence continues at coordinate 70,954,172 of NC_059109.1, read as the reverse complement.
AGTTTCTGTTGATCTAAGTTTCTATGTCTGAGCTGGGGTCACAAACTGTTCCTTGGTTATTGTTCCCAGGATTGTGTATTCATACTGTTGAGGGAAGTAGTTTGAGTATAATGGTTGGTCTGCTTCTGTCACCATGCTTCCTTGACTCTAAAGATCCCCGACCCTGTGATTTTTGTGGTTTTTCCCTATGAAAAGAGCCTGAGAAGTTTACTCGGGGCTGCTCTCTACACCCCTGCCTTATGGAAGCAGCCGCTGGACCAGCTCTTTTGTGCACAATTAAAAGCTTGCTTCAGCCAAGTATGGTGGCACACGCCTTTAATCCCAGCACTCAGGAGGCAGAGGTAGAAGGATTGCTATGAGTTCAAGGCCACCCTGAGAATATATTGTGAATTCCAGTTCAGCCTGGGCTAAAACACTACCTCAGAAAAACAAACAAACAAAAAGCTTGTTTCAATTTGGCCATAATTTGTGGTCAGTGGTCTTATTCTCGCACATTCTGGGTTAGCATAATGGAGGACCCAGCAAAATTGAGACCCACACCCAGCCAAAATTCAGAAGCCAGACCCCTCTCTCTGAGCCTTCAGGACTGAAACATTGCTCTCAGGGGGTACAGACCTTGAAGATCTTTCAAGACCCTGGGACATGTCTTCTGTTCCACACACAGCTGAGATGAACGGCCACACAAAACAATGAACCCAGCAAGTCCTCCCCAGACTCCAAGGGTAAGTTACACTGTAGTAAGGTCCAGTATCTCACAAGCAAGACCACCGACTCACAAAATACTGGAGTGAACCGATGCTCTGGGGCTGCACATCAGTGTACAGAATCTCTGAGAGCAACCCCAAACTGCTCATACTGTCAGCTACTATTGAAAAAAACTACAAAATGTATATTGCAAAAACAGGATGGAGCTAGGCATGGTGGTGCATGCCATTAATCCCAGAACTCATGAGGCAGAGGTAGGAGGATAGCCATGACTTTGAGGCCACCCTGAGACTACAAAGTGAATTCCAGGTCAGCCTAGGCTAGAGTGAGACCCTACCATAAAAAATAAATAAATAAATAAATAAAAAACAGGATGGAAATAAAACCATAAATCACAATTCACATGTGACAGTTACATCCATAAAAATTAATTTTAAACATAGTGGGGAATTCAGTGCATATTAGAAAATGATAGGAAAGAAAGAAAAAAGGGAATTGGAAACAGATCTGTTGGTTAGTTACAGGAAGCACCTGGGGAGTGTGAGGTAGGCCTGTGACCAGGAGTCTCCCAATAGCCCCCTTATCTGTCCTTAAGGAGTTTGCTTAACAGTGCAAGCCCAAGGTAATGCTATTAAGACCAGCAGAGCCTCTTGTTTACCTACCATCAGTAGAGCCTTCTGTTTATCTACCATCCCCATCTACTTAAACAAGTGTTTTTCCATTCTTTAATGAGCTCCTACACGAAAGTGACTTTTATTTTTCTCTAAGCTAGGTATAAAGAAATGTAGAGAAATGAAACATTTTGCTCTCTTTACACTTAGCATTTTCAAACTCTCATAAGAATGGTACATAACACTTGGCATACCACTTCAAAAGGTATCTTCAGTTCTAAGTACCAAGTCCATGCCCATTCCTCCAAAACAAAAATTTCATAATGCAGGAGACTACCAGCCAAGATGGCAACTGCCTAACTGCGCCACACACTCCTGGGAAAGAAAGGCAAGACATTAAGGGTTCTTTTGGGGGAGAGCAATCTCCAATAGATTGCCAGTGGGAGGGCACATTGGGGAAAAAATACAGGGAATTGTCAATTCCCTTGCATGAGGGTAGCCCTTCCCCCCCCCCCCCCCCAGGCAGCCGCCATACCCACAGTCACAGCTTCAGGAAACTCCCACACTTACTGTAGGAAAAGGGTCCCAGGCCAACATAGTTCCACTTGCCTCACTACACTGGGGCGATCTCCGTGCTACCTCTGCCCACAAGTGACCTTGGGCAAGCTACACCTGCTGGCCCATTGGAGCTCAGGCTCCCTTGATCAATTTGCCCACCAGACAGTGCCACCATGCCAATTCCTGCTTGTGCAAGCTTAGCCTGCTCGGCTCATTTGCTCACGTACTGCTCTGGCCACCACACATTCACCCACAAGCCCAAGCCCATTGCAATTCCCCATGGGAGCTCAGACTGTCTCTGCCTGTCGCTTGTGATAACTCAGGTGCCATCCCCTCCCTGTCTGCCGCGCCGGCCAACTGCCATTGTCCTGTTGAGGGTAAGGTCAGACTGCTTCCTGGTCCCAGTGTTCTCCCATGCCAGAGTTTGGTCTCTTTCAGTGCTTGGTGCCTCAGTGTCCCCCCTAGTGCGAGTGCAGGCAGCTATGGCACATTATGGCATGAGAGCTCAGGCAAATTTGGCACCCCTGCCAGGCAGGAGCTCAGGCAGCTTTGGCAACTGAGAGCCAAAGCCCAGGCTGCTTGGCAACTGCCTCAGGCTGCTTCAGCTTTCCACTGTGCTTGAGCCCAGGCTGATACACCCAACTACATGCCCATTCACTGTGATGGGCAGACCACAGTGCAAAAGAAATAACATGAAAAATCAAATGTGAGAAAATCCAGTAATATCACCCAGCCCTACAATCAACATCTCTAATGAAAACATAGAAGAGTCATTAGGATCAGAACACCAAAATGAAGCTATGAGTAATGCAACCCTGACCAAGCTGTTGGTAGAACTTGCAAAAAAGCAACAAAGGACTGATAATCATCTGGATGCTGCCATCACTAGAGTAGACCTAATAGATAAGAAAATGGAAGGAGTTCAAAGACCATTAAGAGATGTAAGGGGGAGTAAAAAAAAAAAAAAAAAAAAAGATGACCTCAAAAATCAGCTGGTTAGCCGGGTGTGGGGGCACATGCCTTTAATCCCAGCACTCAGGAGGCAGAGGTAGGAGGATCACTGTGAGTTCGAGGCCACCCTGAGACTCCATAGTGAATTCCAGGTCAGCCTGGGCTAGACTGAGACCCTACCTCAAAAACCACCAAAAAGAAAAAAAAAAAAAATCAGCTGGAAATGCTAAATTAAGACATAAAGAAATGCAAGGATGAATTCCAAGAAGGATCAAGAAAATGATGTGAAAAGGGAGCTTGACAGAGGGATAGAAATTATACATAGAAAAGTAGTAGAAAAGGCAAACCTAATTGAACCAGTCCAAAACTCTCTAGAAGCTCTCAAGAATAGAATCAGTCATGTGGGAAACAGTTCAAGAGTTCAAAAATCTCAGTAAGTTCAAAAGTTTCTGTGAACAGAACATGAAGGAATAGTGGGATACACTTAAACGTCCTAATATCAGGATCATTGGAATACCAGAAGGAGAAGAAATTCAGACCAAAGGCATGGAGAACTTATTTAACAAAATAATTGAAGAAAACTTCCCCAGTCTCTTAAAAGAAAGGCCCATCAAGATACAAGAAGCTAACAGAACTCCAAACAGACTGGACCAAAGGAGAAACTCTCCAAGACATATTGTCATTAAGACTCTAAACATTGACACCAAGGAGACAATCCTAAAAGCAGCTAGGGAAAAGCAGCACACCACTTTTAAAGGTAAGCCCTTCAGAATTATTCCAGACTTCTCAATGGAAACCTTGAAAGCTAGAAGGACCTGGAAAGAAACACTGCAAAGTCTAAGAACTTATGGTTTCCAACCCAAACTACTCTACCCAGCAAAAGTATCCCTCATAATAGATGATGAAAGAAAAATTTTCCACCACAAAACTCAGCTTTACAATTATATGAACACAAAACCAAACCTACAGAGGGTTTTTCAGGAAATTCTCCACAGAGAATAAACAAATAATCAAACTAAAATGCTTACAAGAAGCGGATCACAATAACCAAACTCAGAGTAGGCACAAAAAACTTCAAAGTCCATGAAAACACCAACACACATCTACCATCACAATATGGAAGGGATCAAATCAAATCTCACAGTCATTACCCTAAATATTAATGGCCTTAATTCACCCATCAAGAAACACAAGCTAACAGGATGGATCAAAAAATTAGAGCCCTCAATCTGTTGTCTTCAAGAAACCCACCTCACCACTAAAGACAGAAACATCCTCAGGGTGAAAAAAATATTCCAAGCAAACAGGAATAAGAAACAAGCAGGGATCACGACACCGGCTATGAATACGGAACTGCGGCGTGCTCAGCCGGTGATGGTGGCCAGTGATGGCTGCCGGTGCACGCAGTGTGCTGCTTCTCTGATGCTGAGATGCCTGCAGCTATTTCTTGGGTGGGTCTCGGCCCTGGAGAGCCAACCCCGGTGCCACTGTCCCAGGCCACCCACACTGTGTAGGTCCCTGGCTCCGACCCGCCGCTGCGGCCTGCATCTCCTTGTCTCAGCTCCTTGCCCCGTTTCCTCTGGATGAACTTGCATCCTTTCTCTAATTCACCATGGAATTCTGCTCTGTGCTTTTAGCCCTTCAGAACCAAAGAAACCCCAAATAACAGACGCCCATGCTCAGAGGATAGCAGTAACTCCCAAGCTCGGTTTCCGTGCTGTAGTTTACAGTATTTAATTTTATGTAATATGTACTATTTATTACAGCATTTTGATACCTCATATTGTTTACACATCTTGAAAGCTGCATGGTACTTCTCTTATTTAAAGAACCACTACTGTAGAAAATGACATCTACTGAAGCACCTACCCTAGCTACTACTCATTTGGTTGGTTACCTGTGGTTGTTCATCTTGGGCTTCATCATTGCATTTGTTTTGGCATTCTCTGTGGGAGCCAATGATGTAGCAAATTCGTTTGGTACAGCTGTGGGCTCAGGTGTAGTGACCCTGAAGCAAGCCTGCATCTTAGCTAGCATCTTTGAAACTATGGGCTCAGTTTTGTTGGGAACCAAAGTGAGTGAAGCCATCTGGAAGGGCTTGATTGATGTGGAGATGTACCACCCAAACCAAACGATGCTGATGGCTGGCTCGGTCAGTGCTATGTTTGGTTCTGCTGTGTGACAACTAGTGGCTTCGTTTTTGAAGCTCCCAATTTCTGGGACCCATTGTATTGTCGGCACAACCATTGGTTTTTCCCTCGTGGCAGAGGGGCAAGAAGGTGTCAGGTGGTCTGAACTGATAAGAATTGTGATGTTTTGGTTTGTCTCTCCACTGCTTTCTGGTATTATGTCTGGAATTTTATTCTTCCTTGTTCATGCATTCATCCTCCATAAGGCAGATCCAGTTCCTAATGGTTTGTGTGCTTGGCCAGTTTTTTATGCGTGCACAATTGGAATAAACCTCTTTTCATCATGTATACTGGAGCACCATTGCTGGGCTTTGACAAACTTTCTCTGTGGGGTATCATCCTCATCTTGGTGGGATGTGCAGTTCTCTGTGCCCTTTTCATCTAGTTCTTTGTATGTCCCAGGATGAAGAGAAAAATTGAATGAGAAATAAAGTCTAGTCCTTCTGAAGGACCCTTAATGGAAAAAAAGAACAGCTTGAAAGAGGACCATGAAGAAACTAAGTTGTCCCTTGGTGTTAGTGAGAACAGGAATCCTGTTTCTGAGGTAGGGTCTGCTACTGGGCTGCTTCAGGATGTGGTGGAGGAGAGAACGGTGTCATTCAAACGTGGTGACCTGGAGAAAGCTCCAGAATGAGAGTGGCTTCCCAGTGTGGATCTGAAAGAGGAGACCAGCATTGACAGTGCCTTCATGGTGCAGTGCAGTTGCCTAATGGGAGCCTTGTTCAGTTCAATCAGACGGTCAGCAACCAGATAAACTCCAGTGGCCATTACCAGTACCACACTGTGCATAAGGACTCAGGCTTGTACAAAGAACTGCTCCATAAGTTACACCTGGCCAAGGTGGGGGACTGCATGGGGGAATCTGGGGATAAGCCTTTGCATCGCAACAATAGCTACACCTCCTACACCATGGCAATTTGTGGTATGCCCCAGGATTCATTCCGCACCGAAGAAGGTGAACAGAAGGGAGAAGCGATGGAGAAGCTGGCATGGCCTAATATATATACCAAGAAGCACATTCGAATAGACAGTTATATTAGTTACTGCAATGCTGTGTCTGACCTTCACTCAGCAAGTGAGATGGACATGACCATCAAGGCTGAAATGGGTCTGAGAGACAGAAAAGGAAGTAGGGGTTCTCTTGAAGAGTGGTATGACCAGGATAAGCCAAAAGTATCTCTTTTCTTCCAGTTCCTGCAGATCCTTACAGCCTGCTTTGGGTCATTTGCCCATGGTGGCAATGACATCATTAATGCTGTTGTCCTCTGGTTGCTTTGTACCTGATTTGTGAAACAGGAGATGTTTCTTAAAAAATGGCAACACCAATATGGCTTCTTCTTTATGTGGGTCTGAGGAAGTAGAGTTATCCAGACCATGGGGAAAGACCTGATACCCATCATACCCTCTAGTGGCTTCAGTATTGAACTGGCATCTGCCCTCACTGTAGTAATCGCATCAAACATTGGCCTTCCCATTAGTACAACACATTGTAAAGTGGGTTCTGTTGTGTCTGTTGGCTGGCTCCAATCCAAAAAGGCTGTTGACTGGTGACTCTTCTGCAACATTTTTATGGCTGATTTATCACAGTCCCTATTTCTGGTCTGATCAGTGCCACTATCATGGCAATTTTTAAATATGTCATCCTGAAAGAGAAGGCGGGATTAAAATAAGTGTCAGTGTCTAGGTCCACCTTATGTATTCCTGCTCCCTGGAAGATTTAGTGTTACAGAAGACAGACAAGAATTCCTGACATTTGGGAGCTATGAGAAGGAAGTGTTACTTATGCTGTAATTGCTTTTGTGCTAAATCTGATTTGTCTCAAAATTAGCTATGTAAAATTAACCAGGTTTCCACTGGTTCCTTCTAAGATTCCCTTTACTTCTGGGTTGTGAACTCCTGTACATATTTCTCTATGTTTTGTATCAGGCTTCAATTACATTATGTTTTAATATTGTCTCTAAAGATAAAATTTGGTCTGTGGGTTTTGTTTTAAAACAGCTAGGTAGGGCCATTTGATGGCATCCACTCTGCTTTGTTGGTTTCACCAGCTTCCACCCCAACATGCACAGTAATTTAACAACAAAATATAACTGAAGCTTCCCTCGTAGTCTCTTGTAGAAATAGTCATTGGCACTATGCCTTCCTGTCACTTGTGGCAGGTTGTATTGGCAAATGTGGGAACTTCTTAGATGGATGAAATTATTTGACACATTGGAAATTTAAGTTAGTAGTAACTTCTTTGCAAGTAATCAATTGACATTTTGCTAAGAAGTAGGAAGTAAAAGCCTTCTTGGCAATTGTGGTTATTTCTTTGAGATTTCTGGCAGTGTGGGATGGGTGAATAAAGTGGAATATGAACTTTGGGTAAATTAAATGGGATAGCCTTCCATGTTCATCTGTCTACCTCTTAACTGAATAAAAAGCCTACAGTTTTTAGAGAAGAAAAAAAAAAGAAACAAGCAGGCATAGCCATATTCATATCAGATAAAATATACTTCAAACCAAAAATAATCAAAAGACAAAAAAGGCCACTTCCTACATATCAAGGGAATGATCCATCAGAGGGATAGTACAATCATACATCTATATGAACCAAACACAGGGGCACCACAGTTCATAAACCAAAACCTACCTGACAATAAAAACAGATATATGCACCAACACCATCATAGTTGGGGACTTCAATACACAATTATCAATAATAGACAGATCATCCAAACAGAAACTCAACAGGGAAGTAAAAGAGCTCAATAAAGCCATAGATCACTTAGACCTAATGGACATCTACAGGACTTTCCATCCCAAATCCACAGACTACACATTCTTCTCAGCAGCCCATGGTACATTCTCTAAAATAGACCATATACTGGATCACAAAGTCTGCCTCCACATATAAGACTGACATAATTCCCTGCATGATATCAGATCACAAGGCTATATTGGTAGAAATTAACAACAAAAGGCCCACCAAGAATCCCAATTGCACCTGGAAACTGAACAGCACACTTAAACAATAAATGGATAGTGGATGAAATGAAAAATGAAATTGCAAAATTTCTAGGTATGAATGATGAGAACACATCATACCAAAACATATGGGACACAATGAAGGCGGTCCTCAGGGGAAAATTCATAGCACTCAAGGCCTTCATAAAAAAGACAGAGAGATCCCAAATCAATAACCTAACCATCCACCTAAAGGCACTGGAAAAGCAAGAAAAATCCAACCCAAAGAGCTCCAGAAGGAAAGAAATAATTAAAATCAGAGCAGAAATTAATGAATCGGAACTAAGAAAACAATTGACAAAACAAAGAGCAGGTTCGTTGAAAAAACAAACAAAATTGACAAACCCCTGGCCAATTTGATCAGGAAAAAAAAAGATGCTTAAAATTAACAAAATTCAAAATGAAAAAGGAGAGATCACAACAAACATAAGTCAAATTGGGAGAATCATCAGGACTTATTTCAAAAATCTCACAAAACTGGATAAGGTGGAAGAGATGGATAAATTCCTGGATGCATGCCATCTATCAAAGCTAAACTCAGAGCAGATGAATCTCCTGAACAAACCTATCACACTCATTGAGATTGAAAACGTAATAATAACAATAATAATAATAATAATAAAACTCCCTAAAAAGAAGACTCCAGCACCAGGTGGCTTCTCAGCTGAATTCTATCAAATCTTCATGGAAAACTCAAACCAATTTTCCTCAAACTGTGCCACACAATTGGAGAACAGGTTAAGCTACACAACTCCTTTTATGAAGCTAGTATCACCCTGATTCCAAAATAAGGTAGAGATGCCACAAGAAAAGAAAACTACAGGTCTATTTCCCTGATGAACTTAGAAATAAAGATCCTGAACAAAATCCTTGCAAACTGAATCCAACAACACATCAAAAGCATTATCCACCTTGACCAAGTGGGATTCATCCAGGGAACACAGGAAATCTGTCAATGTAATACACCACATAAACAAGGTTAAACACAAAAACCACATGATCATGTTGATAGATGCAGAAAAGGCCTTTGACAAGATACATCACTTGATGATCAAAACAATGGAGAGAATTAGCATGACTGGTTCATATCTTAACATAATAAAGGCAATATACAAAGCTCCTAAGGCCCAAATAATACTTAATGGAGAGAGACTGGAGGAATTCCCATTAAGATCAGGAACAAGACAGGGTCCACTCTCACCTCTGCTCTTCAATAAAGTACTGGAAGTCCTAGCACAAGCAATAAGAGAAGGAAATAAAAAGGATACAATTTGGAAAGGAAGAAGTTAAGTTAGCTCTATTTGCTGATGACAAGATTGTATATGTAACAGACCCTAGAGACCCCATCCCAAAACTCCTGAAGGTGATTAACTCCTATAGCAAAGTAGCAGGATACAAAATCAATGCCAAAGAATCAGTAGCTATCTATATGCAAAGGACAATGATACACAGAAAGAAATACGGAATATGGTCCCATTTTCAATAGCAACAAAAAAATAAATAAATAAAATACCTTGGAATAACATTAACCAAGGAAGTGAAAGAACTATACAACAAAAACATATAAACACTCAAAAAAGAAATTGAGAAGGACTTGAGAAAATGGAAAGACCTCCTATGCTCCTAGATAGGCAGAATTAACATTGTGAAGATGGAAATCCTACCAAAGGCAATATACAGATTTAATGCAATTCCAATTAAAATCCCAACAGTGTTCTTCACAGAGATAGAAAAAAATGATCTCAAATTTCATATGGAAAGGCAGAAGGCCTCACATATCCAAACATATCCTCAGCAAAATAAATACCTCCTGAGGTTTCACCATACCTGATCTAAAGCTATATTACCAAGCCATAGTAATAAAAACAGGAGTATAGACCAATGGAATAGGTCTTGAGGACCCTGACTTTGGGTCAAGCAACTATAGCTACTTGATAATCGACAAAGGCCCTAAAAATATAGGCTGAAAAAAAGACAGTATCTTCAACAAATGGTGCTGGACAAACTGGATAACCATAGGCATGAAAGTGAAACTTGATTCACACAATTCACCATGCACTACACTCAAGTCCAAACAGATCAAAGACCTCAATATAAGACCAGAAACTCAACTACTACTGCAAGAAAATTTAGGAAGTACTTTCCATGATATAGGAATGGAAAAAGACTTCCTGAACAAAACCCCAATAGCTCACAATCTTAAATAGTCACTCCACCAATAGGATAACATGAAGCTGAGGAGTTTCTTTACAGACAAGCACACAATAAGCAAAGCCAATAGATTACCCACAGAATGGAAAAAATTATTTGCTGGTTATCCAACTGACAGAGGCCTAATCTCTAGAATCTACAAAGAACCCAAAAATCTAAACATGAAAAAGTCAAACATCCCACTCACAAAATGGGGCAAAGAGATGAACAGACAGTTGACAGAGGAAGAAATACAAATTACAAATACATAACATACTTAAGAAAATGTTCATCATCCCTAATCATCAGGGAAATGCAAATTAAAACAACTATGAGATTCCACCTTACCCCAGTAAGAATAGCAAACATCAAAAAATCAAATGAAAATAAACGCTGGCGAGGATGTGGAGAAGTAGGAACACTCATCCATTGTTGGTGGGAATGTAAGATGGTGCAACCACTTTGGAAAGCAATATGGAGACTCCTGAAAAAGCTGACTATAGAGATACCAACAGACCCAGTTATTCCTTTACTGGGCATCTACCCTAAAACCTCCAAACCACAGGCCAGAGAGATTTGCTCAACCATGTTTGCAGTGGCTCAATTCGTAATAGCTAAGAGCTGGAATCAACCCAGATGTCCATCACTAGAAGAATGGATAACTAAGATGTGGTATATCTACACTATGGAATTCTATACAGCAGTAAGAAAAAATGACACAATGAAATTTGAGGAAAAAATGGATGAACATGGAAGAGATCATTCTCAGTGAACTTACCCAATCACAGAAAAAAAAATCAATCACATAGTCTCACTCATCTACAGCACCTAACCTGAATCTACCCAAGAAGCCTTATATACCCAGCAAGCATCTCGTGGACTAGACAATAGGATGGGTGGGGAGGGAGGGGTGGGCAACAGAGGGGTGGAAAACACAAAATCTAGACCCAAACGGCAATGGTACTATAAAATTCTACATCCTAAAAGGCAGACCAAATAGCTGATCCTTCACCAGGCCCTTAGAGGGAACATCTGAGCCACAAGACACTGGAGAGGGTATGATGAAGACTGACTTTTATCTTCTACATCTTCTCTCTCTCTCTTCTCTCTAACTCTTTTATATTAGTTATCTTTTTCTTCCTTTTCTTAGGGGGCACTGACATGTAACTCCCAGTACCAGCATGTGGCTATCATCCACAATGAGCTTTTGATCAGCAAGACCTACAAGATTTCCTAAAAGAAAGACAGATTTCTGTCAGGGTACTTGATGACCCACCAAAGGTTAGTGGTAAGACCCTACTGCTGAAGACACCTTATGTGGTTGACACATAAAATGGAATGGCATGGCTGGAAGCTGGAAGAGTCAGTCCCCAGAGAGTCAGTGTATCTAGTGCCCGAAGGTGCTACATGGGCGACTGGGGGAAAATGACCAATATCTGTCTAAGCAACTCATGGTCTAACCTACTTAGCAGCAACTAACCTGTCGTGATGCTCACACAAGTGCAATAGTGGCACACAGCCATAGTAGGAAACTAACTGCTCTTGATTCAGCTAACTGATCCCCTCAGTGGTATGGGACCCATAGCTGGAGCTGGGAAACAAGTCAGAACCATATCCAAACATAAGCCTGCTCTCCATTATCAAGCTACCACCAATCATGGGCTACAAGAGGGCCTACATCTATTAAATTCTCTATAAAAAAGTAAGGGTTACTCTGCATGGCAGAATCTGCTTCTCTTTTTCATATAGATATAGATCCTAAGGAGAGTGCCACCCCATCATACCTCAAAAGGGCCCCAGCTGAAACTAAGAACAATTGGCAAAACAAGCAAGGGTGCTGTTTTCTTGGTGAACCCAGTACCAGCACAAGGTTAAAGGAGATCAACATAGAGAAAAATCAACTCCTACCAAATCAGAGATCCAGAGACCCAGAGGCCCCCAACACCTCATCACTGAAGCAGACCCAAAATGAACCCAACATGGCTCAGGGAAATTTTGGGGAAGAGGGGGTGGAAAGAATGTCAGAGCCACATGTTGGGTCATGATATGCAAAGACATTTATCCTACCCATAACTGTGGGCTAACTCCAGAATGCATGACCCATATACCTCAACAAGGAAGGGTTAGGAGGAGGGGGTAGGTCATGGATGAGCCTAACAATGGTACCAAATTGACTGTATTCACTGAGTACAAAACTAATTAATAAATAAAAAACACTTCAATAATGCTTCCCCATCTAAGTTCCTTGTGGACAGTGTGTGGGCTGACATTGTGGTCTGGAATGAATAGCCAGACCCCTGTTTCCCACCTTCCTTGTCTGAATTACTTGTATGTATAGTGTATGGGTGGGCAGAGCAGTCTGGAGTGAGTAGGCCAGACCCATTTCCAGGCTTCTCCAACCTCCCCATCTGAGTTCCTTGCACTGACAGTGTGTGGGCAGGCTCAGCAGTCTAGAGTGAGTAGGCCATACCCCAGTTTCTGGGTTCTTCGCACCTCCCCAGTTTGAGGTAATTGTTTGGAAGGTGTGTGTGGGGGCAGGTGCAATGGTCTAGAGTAAGTAGGCTAGACCCCTGTCTCTAGACTCCTTCCACCTCCCAAGTCTGAGATCCTTGTGCAGACAGGGTGTGGGCTGGTGCAGTGGTCTAGAGCGAGTAGGCTAGACCCCTGTTTCTGGGCTCCTCCCATCTCCCTGGTCTGGGTTCCCTGCACTTGTCTGTGTGCTGGAGGGTGCAGCATGAAGTAGGCCAAATCCCTGTTCCCTTGCTCCTTTCAGTCCCCTGGATCTGGTAGGTCCCATTATGTCTTGCATGGGAGGCCTGGTACCTGTGTGAGCTGTGCAGTCAAGCCTTTTGCTCTGGTATCTTGACTGGCCACTGGGTACCAGCATCCCTGTTCATGAGTCAGAGAGAGAACAGGACAAATACAAAAACTTGCTTCCTCTTCAATAATATAAAAAGTCTTCCTAAAATTGGTAGACAACGATGCACAAAAGCCAACAAAAGTCAGAAAATCTCCACCAACGATGCCTAGTCCTACAATGGAATCCTCCAATCAAATAGTAAATAAATCAACAAAAATTCATTCCCAAAATGAAAAGTCAACAATCAATGAGACACTGATCTTTTGATATTTGAAATATAAAAATTTATATTTTATATCACTGAACTAGAAGCAAATTATCAAAGAACCAACAATCATATCAATGAAATTGAACAGAATCATCTCCTAGAGGATTCAGCTATTGACAGTAGGCTTAACTTGATTGAACAAAACATTAGAATCCTCCAAAGAGATATTAATAAATTGAAGGTAAGTCCAGAAATGAAAGATCTCAAAAACCAGTTGATAAAGCTTAATGATGACTTGATCAAATGCAAGAAGGAACTACAGCAAGAATCAAGAAAATCAGAACTCAAATTGAAATTATACTTCAAAAAGGAGATTGACACAATGTAAAATAACACAACAGAAAACAAAAATCAAATAGAAATTATATAAACCTCTCTAGAAATCCTCAACAACAGAGTTGCTCATGTGGATGACAGAACTTATGACCTGGAAGATTAGACAGAAGAAATTGATTGGGATGCCAAAAAGTTTGCTAAGTTCCAAAACTCAAGTTTACAGAATAAAAGGGAACTGTGGGACACGCAAAAACGCCCAAACATTGGGATCATGGGTACACCAGAAGGAGAGGAAATTCAGGAGAGAGGAATAGAGAACATATTCAACAAAATTACTGAAGAAATTTTTCCAAATCTTGCAAAATAGAGGCCTGTCCAGATATAAGCAGCCCACAGACCATCAAACAGACAGGACCAAAGAAGAAACTCTCTAAGACACATAATAGTTAAAACTCTTAACAACAAAAATGAGAGAGTGTTAAAAGCATCAAGAGAAACAATTCATAACATACAAAATGTAATACCATTAGAAATCATATTTCTCAATGCAAGCCCTGAAAGCCAGAAGGACCTGAATGGAATACTTCAAGTCTGAAAACCTATGGCTTCCACTCAAACTACTCTACCCAGCAAAAGTATCACTCATAATAGATGGTGAAAGAAAAACTTTCCATGAAAAAAGTCAACCTTATGATTATATGAACACTACAGAGAATACTTGAGGGAACAGTCAAGCAACCAATCTCAAGAGCCAACAAGAATATCACAATAACCAAAGTAGACCAGGCTCAAAATGGTAGATAACACAAGAAAGCACCAAACCCCAAAAGCACCAAACCCCAAAAGCATCTCATCAAGCAGGGATTAATTCAAGCCTCACATTAATAACCTTAAATATTAATTGTCTTAACTAACCCACTAAGAGGCACAGGTTATCAGGGTGGAACAAAAAATTGGACCCTTCTGTCTCCTGTCTTCAAGAAGCCCACCATACCACTAAAGATACACACTTCCTCAGGGTGAAAGGTTGGAAAATGATATTCCAAGTAAATGGAAATAAAAACAAGCAGGTGCTACTATATTAATATCTGATAAAATCAACTTTAGACCAAAAGTAATCAAAAATGACAAAAAAGAGGACTTTTTACTCATCAAGGGAATGATCCAACATGAGCACATCATAGTCATAAATGTATATGCACTAAACAGAGCTACACCTACACCACAGTTTATAAAACAAAATCTGCTTGACAATAAAATATAAATAAACACCAACACCATTATATTGGAGACATGAAAACTCTACTATCATCAGTAGACAGGTCATCCAAACAGAAAATCAACAGGAAAATAATATATCTCAAGAACATCATAGATCAACTAGACCTAACAGATATCTACAGAACTTTCCAACCCAACTCTACAGAATATGCATTCCTCATTCTTCTCAGCAGCCCACAGAACCTTCTCCAAAGTTGACCATATATTGGGCTATAAAGCATGCCTTCATAAAGTCAGGAAAATTGAAGTAATTTAATGCGTCATGTCAGATCACAATGCTTTAAAGCTAGAAATTAACAACAAGAGACACATCAAGAATGCCACCATCTCCTATAGACTAAACAACACACTTTTAAACAATGAATGGGTCATGGAAGAAATAAAAAAAAAGAAATTGTAAAATTCCTAGAATTGAATGATATTAAAAACATAATGTACGTAAACTTATGGAACACAATGAAAGCAGTAATAAGAAAATTCATAGCCCTAAATGCCTTCATTACAAAGACAGAGAGATCCCAGATCAATAACCTGACTATCCACCTAAAGGTGCCGGAAAAAAACAAGAAGAATCCAACTCAAAGAGCTCTGGATGAAAAGAAATAAGAATAGAGCAGAAATTAATTATTTGGAAACTAAGAAAACAACTAAATAATAGATGAAATGAAGAGCTGGTTCTTTGAGAAAATAAAAAAGATTGACAAACCCCTGGCCAATTTGATCAAGCAAAAAAGAGAAGTCTCAAATTAACAATATCAGAAATGAAAAAGGAGAGATCAGAACAGAATCAATGAAATTGGGGAATCATCACAGCATACTTCTAAAACTTTACTCCACAAAATTCAATAATCTGGAACAAATGGATGAATTCCTAGCCACATACCACCTACCAAAACTAAACTCAGAGCAGATTAATCTCCTAAACAAACCCATCACATCCATGGAGATTGAAAAGGAAATCAAAAAGCTCCCCAAAAAGAAAAGTCCTGGACTGGATGGCTTCTCAGCTGAATTCTATCAAATATTCATAGAAGAAATGAAACCAAATTTTCTCAAACTATTCTGCATAATTGGACTCCAGGGAATCCTCCTCAACCTCTTTTATGAAGGAAGCATCACCCTAATACCAAAACCAGACAGAGATGCAACAAGGAAAGAAAACTATAGGCCTATATCTCTAATAAACTTAGATGCAAAGATCCTGAACAAAATTCTTGCAGAGTACATTCAACAACACATCAAAAGCATTGTCCATGTTGATCAAGTAGGCTTCATCCCAGGGATGCAGGGATGGTTTAACATGTGGAAATGGGTCAATGTAATACACTGAATAAACTGAACCATAATAACCACATGATCATCTCAATGCAGAGAAGGCCTTTGACAAAATACAACACCACTTCATGATCAAAACACTAGAAAGAATACGCATGGAGGGTTTATATCTCAAAGGCTATATATAAAGCTCCTAAAACCCAAATAATACTTAATGGAGAAAAACTCAAGGTGTTCCCACTGAGATCATGAACAAGACATGTGTGCCCACTCTCACCACTGCTCTTCAAAATAGTACTAGAAGTACTAACCCAAGCAATAAGACAGGAGAAAGAAATAAAAGGGATTGGGCTGGAGAGATGACTTAGTGGTTAAGTGCTTGCCTGTGAAGCCTAAGGACCCTGGTTCAAGGCGTGAATCCCCAGGACCCACGTTAGCCAGATGCACAAGGGGGTGCACGAGTCTGGAGTTTGTTTGCAGTGGCTGGCGGCCCTGGCATGCCCATTCTCTCTCTCTCTTTCTGCCTCTTTCTCTGTCTGTCGCTCTCAAATAAATAAATAAAAGAAATAAAAGGGATTCAAATTGGAAAGGAAGTAGTCAAGTTAGACCTATTTGCAGATGAAATGATCCTATATATGTGACCCAAATTCTCCATCTCAAAACCTCTAAAGGTAATAAATTTCTTCAGCAAAGTGGCAGGATACAAAATCAATGCACAAAAATCAGTAGCTTTTCTGTATGCAAAGAACAAATGTACAGAGAAAGAAATCAGTTAGGCTGTCCCATTTTCAATAGCAGCAACAAAAAAATTTAAATACCTTATAATAACACTAACCAAGGATGTGAAAGACCTATATAATGAAAACAAAAACATGGGGGCTGGAGAGGTTGCTTACTGGTTAAGGTTTTTGCCTGATAAAGCCAAAGGATCCTGGTTTGATTCTCTAGAACCCACATAAGCCAAATGCACAAGGAGTGCATGCATCTGGAGTTTGTTTACAGTGGCTATAGGCCCTGGCATGTCCATCCTCCCCCCCCCACCCAAATAAATAAATAAAATGTATTTTTAAAAGACTTGCAATAATGATTTTTTAAAAACCATAAAAACACTCAAGAAAGAAATAGAGGAGGACTTGAGAAGATTGAAAGACCTCCCATGTTCCTGGATACATAGAATTAATATTGTAAAAATTGTAATTCTACCAGAAGCAATATACAGATTTAATGCGATATCAATAAAAATACCAGCATCATTCTTCACAGAGTTTGAAAAAATGATATCAAAATTCATATGGAGGGCTGGAGAGATGGCTTAGCGGTTAAGTACTTGCCTATGAAGCCTAAGGACCCAGGTTCGAGGCTCGATTCCCCAGGTCCCACGTTAGCCAGATGCACAATGGGGCGCACGCGTCTGGAGTTCGTTTGCAGTGGCTGGAGGACCTGGTGTGCCCATTCTCTCTCTCTCTATCTGCCTCTTTCTCTGTCTGTCACGTTCAAATAAATTAAAAAAAAAATTCATATGGAATGGCAGAAGTCCTTGTATTTCCAAACATCCTCAGGAAAAAAAAAAAAAGAGAGAGAGAGACAGAAAAAAAGAAAGAAAGAAAGGAAGGAAGGAAGGAAGGAAGGAAGGAAGGAAGGAAGGAAGGAAGGAAGGAAGGAAGTTAGGTAGAAAGAAAGAAAGAAAGAAAGAAAGAAAGAAAGAAAGAAAGAAAGAAAGAAAGAAAGAAAGTAAGGAAAGAACCCCTTTTGGTGTTATCACCATACTTTATCTAAAGCTATATTGCAAAGCCATAGTGTGGTTCCTGCGTGCCCCAGGGCCACTGTGCATTGGTCTCCCAGGGGCATCCAGGCAACTGCAGAACAGGATCTTGAGCAGCCATGAGTGCAATGGGAAGAAACACTTGAGAAACAGCTTCAGAGAGCAGCTCATTTATTTTCCAGGAGAATGGGTTAATAAGTATTTGTGAAAGAGTGGGGAGAGGTATGGATCACAAGAGGATTGGCTATTTCGAAGGTCCTGCTGATGCCTAATTAGCATGTAGTGACATCATGGGTGAGCAGGAAAGGGTCACAAGGTCTAAGTATTGGTGGGAAAAGATATAGTGTATGGTTAGCAGAGGATTGGTTGTGTAAAGGCTGCTGGTGGATGCCTCATTAACACATAGGGACGTGCCAGGCAAGCTGCAAGAGGTCACAAGGCTCTGGGGAAAGTGAAACTAAGTCTTATCAGGACATCCAGGTGTCCTGGGCTGGGGGAGGGAGGATCCTCACTCTTGCCAGCCTCGGGGGGGCCCGAGGTTATCAGGGTCTAGGCCAGCTGCAACTTCCTGTGGCCTGGGACCCTTAGCCATGCCTGGCAGCTCAGGTCCACTTTAACCCTCAATGGCCTGGGGCCCTTACCTGTGCCCAACAGCTCCCCCTTTGTTTTTATAATGGGGCAGTGTCATCATATGGAGTGAGATTTTTATAGTCTACCATAGGTCTGGATAGAACTAGATGGTGAACAAAGACCTGATTAGTAGCAACCTTTAGCAATATTAGTTATTTGTTGTGTAAAAATCTTGATGGGGCAGGAGGCCACAAGTAACAAGGTTCCTACAGCAAGGAGGGGTCAAGGAAGTGGAGAAACCAAGTGACTAAAGGTTTACAGAACCAGGTGGTGGGGTCATCAGGTTTGTAGTGGTCAAGTAGCTCCTTGTGGCGTTTCTTGAGGGTCTTAACGTTTTGTTCAACAATGTTAGATTCAGTTAAAAAAAAATTCTTAGCTGGCTGTGGTGGTGCACTCCTTTAATGACAGCACTTGGAAGGAGGATCACCCTGAGTTTGAGGCCACCCTGAGATTACATAGTGAATTCCAGGTCAGCCTGGACTAGAGTGAGACCCTACCTTGAAAAAAAAAAGATTCTTCTCCCAAAACCACACATGTCCCCCATGTGCAGCAGTAATGAGATCTAAGGCTGTGCAATTTTTGAGTACTACACCCGTGAGAGAGTTTAATTGTCTGAAGAGACTCGAGGCTCGTGGTAGTGGAACAATCAAGACTGGGGAACAATAAATGGGAGAGGACAGCACTGAAATATCTCTATCACACCTTCCAAAGCTCAGAGTCCATTGAGGAAGAGGTGGCAGAAAGAATGTAAGAGCCAAAGGAAGGGTAGGACTCCTTACAACATGCTCCTCCAGACATAAAATGGCCTGCATATCCATGACCTCACAGTGCCTGACACTACCTACACAAGACCATCAAAACAGGAGGAAACGATAATGAGATCAAAATAAAAGAGAGACTGAGAGGGGGAGGGGATATAATGGAGAGTGGAATTTCAAAGGGGCAAGTGGGAGGGGGCCAGGAGAAAGGGAATTACCATGGGATATTGTTTACAATGATGGATGTTGTCAATTTAAAAAAAATTTAAAAATAAATGGAAGAGGAAATATTTATGCATGGGATGGTTAATGTTAGGTCAGGACAAAAGGGAGTCACTGAAGACATCAGGAGGGTGACAGAGACATAAAGAAGTGGGTCATCCACATTTCTCAAGCAACCACCCAGCCATCATCCCTTCCTTGTCTAACAATACCCCAGGTCTAGGTTGCCTGCACCCTTATCTCCCACCTGGTTACTTCTGGTCTTACATCCTATGGCTAATGTAAAGAAAAAAGGAGTTCCTTCCCTTCCTCACCTTCCCCAACTGAAGAGCTCTATGTAGCACACTATCTGTACTCTCAAAGTTGAGTGCTTTGCTCTTGTTCTGGCAGCTCGTCCCACCCCCCCACCCCCAAATAAACACTTCCATTTTTGCCTCAGAGTGGCCTCTGTGGTCTTGGTCACTCATGAACCTTAACTTCTGGTGTTCATAACTCAGATAGGAAGGCTTCTGGTTGCCCTCTTGGGCAGCCAGACCTTCTTTCCCCTGACCAGACCACCGTGCTCCCATTTGACCCTCTGAAGTCCTCGGACCATCTTTGTCTGATACAGGCTCTCACACCCACCATAATTTGGCTGGCCTCGCTCTTCTTCCCTTCTCCTTCCCCCTTCTCAGTAAGTGTCCCTCTGAAGTTGGCCTGAACTTGGGTTTCATCCCTACTCATGGTAGCCATGCCGGCATGCCAGGGTACACCCCTCTACCATTATGCCCCAACCCCAGGTCTCGAGAAAGACGCATTCTTGAAACCTCGGGTCTCTCTCTCTCTGGTCTACCATACCCTAAGGGGTACCTTTTGTACAGTTGCACCATCTTGGGACACCCCCTCTCCCTCCCTCCTCTGCCTCTCCCTCATGAGCTCTCATCTTCCACTGCCAGCCACTTTCATCTTCCACAGCCATCTGCTTTTGCCACTGGTAGCACAGTCACCCTCCTCGCCCACTAACAGGCTAAAGAGCCGACAGTTGTGCCCTGTACAGCTTCTTCCCACGTGGGAGGTGCAGGCCCCGTTCACCCTAAAAGGCCAGGGCGTCAGATTTATGTTCTGTATAAACCCAGCTTAAGCTCTAGTTTAGTTTTCTTGTTTCTTGTTTTGCTCTTTCCCTGTCTCTTAAGAACTTAAAGGCTCTATGACTCTTGGACGACATCTTATTTTCTCTGCAACTCTGCTTGGCAACATCCATAAGCTAGACAATGGGTCCAAATGGCCTGAGAATGATAATTTTTATTTCCAAGTTCTCACTGATTAAAAAAAAATTCCAAAGTTATGTTGTGATTTAAGACATAATTCCTCCAACAATCAATCTTAATACTTTAGATTTAACTTATGTCATTACTGAACAAGTTTAACAAAGTACCACAGACAGAATTAAATGATTAAGGTTCAAATAGTTAAAGATTATGTCATAAAATTTTGTGTATGTTAAAAGATTAAAAATATTTCTTTTTGGCTCAGCAGGTAAAGGTGCTTATACGCAAAGCCAGATGCACATAGTGGAACATACATTTGGAAATTGTTTTGGAAATCATTTGTAGTGGCAAGTGGACCTGACATGCTCATTCCCTTTCTTTTTCATGAGACCTGTCTCCTTTTGTATTAGATCATGGCAGTTTAATCCAGTTCCTCTATCTTCGAGTATGTTAAATAGAACTAAATTCACTTCAAAAACTGACTTATAGATCTTATATAGCTTTTAAGAGTGCTAAATCTTCTCAAAGTGTTCGTGTGTGTGTGTGTGTGTGTGTGTGTCCCGGTTCTGATAAGCTTAAAATTATAAAATTTTTCATGTCTTCATATTTAAGCCAAAAATGTTACTAAGTATTACAGATTTCTTGTTTATTTTAAATTATGTCATCAGATCTTTTGTTCAAGTTTACTCTCTATAGCCTCAGGTGCCTTAAATATGTAAACTCTAATTTTTGTTAATATCAGATTTTTCCAGATATCAGAATATTTTAATTTGGTTTGTACAAAGTCCATGATGTTTGACTATCAATAAGCATGCATCACCATGCCTGGCTATAACTTTGTTATTTTAAGATGGTGCTTGTTTTGTTCATGCTGGTTTTGCTAAATGATTATCACTGAGGTTATAATCTAAGACTTATAAAAAGTGACTTATTGTGATTTTGTTCTTAGAAAAGCTGAAAAAGCTCCCTGTGTCTTAAAAAGATCCACTGCATAGAAACAATGTTAATATAGTTTGTTTAAGCTTCATGTAACAGTCATAAGTATTTCTTTAGTTAAGTCTTAAAATTAGTCAGTGGTAAAAATAAAATACTTATTTTAAAAAATTGCTTTGTGTCTGTCATTGTCTCTAATGCAGGCTTGCTTAACTCAGCAATGACCAACTTTTATTCTTGAGCTATGTATAATCAGTCTCAGTCAAGGTTTCACTTAATTAATTGTCTCATTTCTGATATCTTAAGTTTATTGCTTATAGAGATATTGATACTTAAAACATGGAAATACAAATAATGTTAATATAGTTTGTCTAAGCTTTATGTAACAGTCACAAATATTTCTTTAGTTAAGCCTTAAAATTGTTCAGTGGTAAAAGATACTTATTTAAGAAATTGCCTTGTGTCTGTCACATTGTCTATAATGAATGTGAAAATCGGGCTTGCTTAACTCAACAATGACCAAGTTTTATTTTGTTCTTGAGCTATGTATAATCAGTCTGAGTTAAGGTTTCACTTAACTGTCTCATTTCTGACATCTTAAGTTCATTTCTTATAGAAATATTGATGCTTAAGATATGTTTCCTCCCCTAAAAAAATAATCTTTTAAATTGTTTCCAGTTTGAGGGGAAGTTGGTACTTGTATTGGTATACAGACTAACCAAAGTTGTTTTCAAACACAGATGCTAAGTTTTTATCCTGTCTTGTCTTTTTCTAACATATAATTTCTAGATTAACTCAATTGCCTTAAAGTTATTGATAAAAATATTATTTTCAGGGCTACTAAAATGTTCTTCCTATACTTATAACTGACAGATACTAAGAAGATAGAATGCATTCTTTCTATGTCTTACATATAGCTTACACTGTCACCTGACAACTAAACTTATATATATTTTTTAAATTATTTATTTATTTGAGAACGACAGACACAGAGAAAGACAGATAGAGGGAGAGAGAGAGAATGGGCCCACCAGGGCTTCCAGCCTCTGCAAACGAATTCCAGACGCATGCGCCCCCTAGTGCATCTGGCTAACATGGGACCTGGGGAACTGACCCTCGAACTGGGGTCCTTAGGCTTCACAGGCAAGCACTTAACCACTAAGCCATCTTTCCAGCCCAACTAAACTTAAATATTAATCATAATGATTTTAAACTATTGTGTCATTCTCTAAACAGATCTGCTTTGTTAACCAGATATGTTCTGTACCCTTTTCACTAGTCTGTTTTGCTAACCAGATATGCACAGTCTCTTTGAGTGAGTAATAACCATATGTAGAAGCCCAAATTAATTGGAAACATTGGAGTCAAAAGAATGACCAGTATTTTGGTCCCTGCTCCTGGGTCAAAAGGCCACGGAGATAATGGGACACTTGAACTTTTATCCTCTGGTAAGTTACCTGTCTTCTTGATCAGAGAGGATGTGGAGTCCCAGAAATGAATTCCAAGTCAATGTATCTGCAACAGGAGAGTCACACTGGAGGAAAATCAGTCCTCTAGGCTTCCCACAAGAGGGAGGACCATTTGGTCAGCACGACCTTGACATATCCTAGCAGATGACAATGCTGAAAGTCATAGAACTCCTCACAGATTCCTGAAAGTCCTCCAACAGTGCCATTATTAACCTCCAAAATATACAGTTAATTCTGGCAGCCTACTTGGTCTTAATCACCCAGTAAGAAAAATATAACTACAATATAAACAATAATTCAGACTAATAGGCTCCCAAGTTTGATGCTGACTTACAATATTAGATTCTAATACTAACTCAAGCCTTCTGCCTCTGCCTGTCCCTGATTAACTTCACTTATCCTGACCCCAGCTCCTCCCACTTACCTTAGCCAGAATCAGAACTATTCCTTGGGCCCCCTCCTTCCTTAGCCCTTACCCTATCTCATCTAGAGATAATTACACTGCAACCCCAATGGACACTCTCAAACTTAAACTCTCTTGTGTTGCTACTCTTCCCCCTGATCCCAAAATACCCCTCTGCCTCCACTCTCTTGCCCCAAGCCCTCTATCTCTAGCCTCTGAATGCTCATCCTCTCTCCACACCTGGCATTTTGATGTCATAGCTGTTGACAAGAGCTACAAGCTCCTTTATTCTCCCCTCTGTCTTCTCACAGGGTGCACAGAGCCCATCTCCCTCACCTTCTCTATAACAGGTGTCTGCCAGTGACTGCCCTGAAGCAGCCCAATACAGAGATGGTATGAGAGAATTCTCTGCTTCACTGAGATCCAAGTCATAACAACATGCTACACTGGCACTATTGATCTCAGCACTCTGTCTCCTGTAGCCACTGGCTCCTCATCACCTTCCCTGAAGAGAGACCCATTGACTTCATTATCTAGCCTCTCCCATAAGAATTCATTGCCCTTATGGTCAACATAAAAATTAACCTTCATCTCTTATCATTAACAAGAGGCTGGAATGTTAGGTCAGGACAAAATGGAGTCACTGAGGACAGCAGGATGGCAACAGGCAAAAGGAGGTGGGTTATCTGTATTCCTTAAGAAACCACCCAGCCATTATCCCTTCTTGCCTAACAGTGCCCCAAGTCTAGGTGTACTGCCCCCTTATCTCCCACATGGTCACTTCTGTTCTCAAACCCTATGTCTAAGGTAAAAAAACAATGTAGCTCCTGACCTTCATCACCTTTCCCCAGCTGAAGATAGCACACTATCTGTAATCTCAAAGTTGACTGCTCCGCTCTTAAGAGTCAGTCCTAGAAGCTCATGTCCCCTCCATCCCCCTGAATAAAAGCTCCCATCTTTGCCTCAGAGTAGTCTCTATGTTCTTGGTCACTCCTGAACCTTACATGCTGGCCCTTCAAACCATAGGAGTATGGGTGTCCGGACACAAGTGGACTTGGTTATGGAAATAATGAAGAGGCATTCAGCTCTTGTCAGCTTAGAACTGGGCAGGCAGAGGAGCATACTTTGACTGGAATCAAAGAGGGTGAGGCCTGTTCTTTGCAGAACCAGGACTCTGGTACACATGATGGTGGCGACGCAGGTTGGCAGAGATCTGGGCCCAGCCTGCACCCCCCTGAGGGGGTTGGGAATTTTTCTCTCTAGGTTAGTTTTTATTTTTAATATAAAGTCAGGGTTTCCTCCAGCTTTTGACCTCCCTCCCAGGAGGGATCCTAAATGTTTGTGGAAAAACTCTGCTTTGGAACTGGGCAAGAGATAAGAAAACTTTTCCTGCCCTTTTTACCTTCAGGGGTCCAGTCACCCTAACACTACACCCCTTTAGTTCATGAAAAGACACACCAACTGTTCTAGAAGGACAAGGGGGCAATGAAGTCAGATCATTAGCTATTTCCTGATGAATAGGGCATGAAGTTGTGGCAGTTAGAGTCTGTCCCAGACAAGTGAACTACTCTAAAGGACCCTTTAATTGTATTGATGGAGTATAGGAAGATAGACTTGGAAGAGAATGTTGGGGAGAAAGAAGAACAGCAGAGTTAATAAGAAGTGAACACACATCAAACTGGTTGCCTTCAGAGCTCTACTTCTTGTGGACTTCTAGGCCTTGGGGAGTATTCAAGGGAACCTAGATAGATGGAGTTGGACTGTCTCAGGACCATCTGAGCATGAGCTCGATGAAGTTTCCTTCCATAACTGTTCATCAAATGGCACAGTAATGCTTGACATGGCCTGAATCTGTTTCCATATGGCTTGTAAAACAGTTGAGATATTAGCAGAGTTATCAGAAACATATACACAACATTTAACCTTGACAATAGCCCTCCAGAGTGTACCTTTTTAAATTTATCCTGGGGCTAGCCAGGGCCAAAGGTTGGAACCATAGAGCTATTGGGTGCCACTACAGGCTGTACAAATATATTTTGGTCTCAGAACTGAAGGAAAACACCCCAGCAGGGGGTCCCCCATGCTCTGCCCGGATATGATGACACCCCAAATCACTCACGAGAAGCAGTCTTGATGCAAACTGCAATAGGATTTTATTCCAAGCGCGCTGGGGCCCACAGTCGTACACCTCACAGGGGTAGAGGACTGCAGAGCCCCGAATGCAGGAACAGGACAGTTTTTATAGGGTTTCTAACAAAGCCTGTGCATTAGACCAATCATTTTCTAATATCAGGAGACCGCAGGGTGTTAGCCAGTCAGTTTGTGCCACCCCATAATTTCTAAGCCAATTAGTTTAATTTGTTCAAGGCCCTCGTGGACCAATCATTTTCTTATGACCTTGGTGGTCATTTGCGCAGGTCCTTGGGTGGGAGTAGCAGAGTGTGGTACCAGTCTCCTATGACCTTGGAGGTCAGCCTCTGCGCAATTCCTTAGGTGGGGGTAGCAGAGTATGGTATCAGCCTCCTATGACCTTGGTGGTCTGAGGCAGGCTGCTACAGCTTATGGTGCGAGCTACTAAGGCTTACAGTGTGGGCTATTAAGGCTTATAGTGTAAGGCTATTTACAGAAATCAAATAAGTGGTTCACTTCATTACTCATTTCCCATTCTTGAGGGCTATCTCATGCCCTTTTACCTAGTTTTATATTAGGAGCGGGCTCTGTTATAATGAGAAGAGGGATTCTTCACTTGCTTCCAACAGAGAGTAAAGCCTGGAGTTTGAGGTATGCAGGGGCCCGCTTAAGCTCCCCTTGGAGCGTGATAGTATTTCTGAGCTTCTGAATTCTTGGGCCTTTCAGAACTTAGGTAAGGATGTCCTGGCATAAGTTAAAAGAGACTCACCATTTTTCCCAGTATAAGGAAGCCTTTCAATTAAGCAACCTTTAGTCAGAGTCATCTATATATATTCTAGATTTGAAAATAACCCTTTTGACATCATGGCTGTTTTTCTCAATTAGAGACTTACAGCCATAAAAGTAATTTTAAACATGGTTGGGAATTCAGTGCATCTTACAAGATGATAGGGAAGAAAGAAAGGAAAAAAAAAAGGAACTTGTAAACAGGTCTGTTGTTCAGTAACAGGAAGTGCCTGGGGGATGTGAGGTAGACCTGCAACCAGGAGTCTCCCAATGTCCTGCTTATCTGCCCTTAAGGAGTTGGCCATACAATGCTATTCAGAACAACAGAACCTCCTGTTTATCTACCATCCCCATCTGTTTAAAGGGTTTCATACCATTTTTTTGTTTTGTTTTGTTTTGTTTTTGAGGTAGGGTCTCACTCTATCCCTGGAATTCACAATGTAGTCTCAGGGTGGCCTCAAACTCATGGAGATCCTCCTGCCTCTGTCTCCCAAGTGCTGGGATTAAAGACATGTGCTACCACACCTGGCTTCATTCCATTATCTTATGAGCACCTACAAGGAAGTGACTTCTATTTTGCTCCAAGATAGGCATAAAGAAATGTAGAGAAATATAACATTTTGCTCTTTACCACAGTAAGGCATTTCCTTCTGTGACATCTGGTACTGGCTCTGGTGGGATCCTGTCTGGGAACAGAGAGATGTCTGAGGAGGCACATTCACACTCCATTGCACTGCCCACCTAGTTCTAGGCAATAGCAAGACATTGCATTGTCTACTTGGTTATGGTTTTGGGGGCCCACATATCATTTAATTGTTGTCTGTTCATTGTCAGTCTTTCCTTTGTTCTTTTTTTTTTTTTTTTTTTTTTTGAGATAGGGTCTCACTCTAGTTCAGGCTGACCTGGATTACACTATGTAGTCTCAGGGTGGCCTTGGATTCATTGTGATCCTCCTACCTCTGCCTCCCAAATTCTGGGATTAAATGTGTGTGCCACCACACCTGGCTTCTTTGTTCTTTTGTGTCCTGTCCTTCTGTTTAATATTTGTTTTGTCCTTTTGTGCTTAACATTTTGGGAGTCTCCTAAGAACTGCATATCAAGTCACAGGTTCTCCTTGGGCAACCTGGACACCCTGACCACCCCAGGTAAATTGAAATCTGGAAATTAAAAATTGGAATTGAGACTAATCATTTTAACTTGAAAAATTCTTTTTTTTTTTTTTTTTTTTTTTTTGTTTTTCGAGGTAGGGTTTCACTCTGGTCCAGGCTGACCTGGAATTAACTCTGTCATCTCAGGGTTGCCTTGAACTCATGGCAATCCTCCTACCTCTGCCTCCCGAGTACTGGGATTAAAGGCGTGCTCCACCACGCCCGGCTGAAAAAATTCTTAATATGAAATCTGAAATTATACTCAAAGTAATTTCAAGGTTTGGTCTTGGTCTCCAGAGTCATAAATACAATAGGAATTTAAAATGGTAATGCATAACTTTTGAATAAATAAATGAATGTGTGAGTAGAAAATGTGTCCGGAGTCTATATGAAAAGTGCACTTGGAATGAATGCATACATATTTGAATGTATGTGAAGTTAACAGTCCTAAGGCTGCAAAATGAAAAAGGGAAATTCACTGTGGGGGATGTCCTGCACCAAGCCCACTGTCCTAGACTACATAGCCAACTTTTACTCTTGAGTGTCCCCCAGAAGGAACATTGAAAATAATTAAAATCATAGGCAGAAAAAAAAAAATGACAAGAGCCTCCTATTCTTAAAAATTTATAAAATGAGCCAGGCTTGGTGGTGCACGCCTTTAATCCCAGCACTCAGGAGGCAGAGGGAGGAGGTTCGCCATGAGTTTGAGGCCACCCTGAGACTCCTTAGTGAATTCCAGGTCCTCTTGGGCTAGAGTGAGACCCTACCTCAAAAAAAAAAAAAAAAAAAAAAAAAAGGGACAGGCATGGTGGCAGCACACGCTTTAATCCCAGCACTTGGGAGGCAGAGGTAGGAGGATCACTGTGAGTTCAAGGCCATCCTGAGACTACACAGCGAATTCCAGGTCAGCCTGGACTAGAGTGAGACCCTACCTTGAAAAAAAAAATTATAAAATGACAAGATCAGAAAGCTGCCTTGTATCCTGAAGAAAGTCCAAAACTATCCCTGGAATTTTAGGGGGAAAAGGGGGGGGGGTATTATGCTGTCCCACTATGTTCCCCAGGAGCAAAAAGTAGATAAAAAATAATTAAGTTCTGGGTCAATTCCAGGAAAATGCTAGAACCTGGGGGGAAAAAAACCTGTCTTGCTCTCACGTGTTATGGCTGGGCAGTTTTCCACAGCAAAGATAAAAGTAAGGGACTGTAAATGAATAGGCACCTGCATTCTGTCATTTACTGCTTTCCCCTGAAGGGCTTGATCTGCAGATGGCCAGGGAGTCCTGGGAATAAGAAGAGGAGCCTAACACACAAGGCAATTATTGTTGGACAGAAAGACAAGACACAGACCTCTCTGGAGTCTATGCTGTCCCCAGGAAAATCCCTGATGGCTCTTAGCTTTTTGGCCTTACAGAGCCAGGCTGATCACAGGTGCAAGGAATCTCAGGATCCTGGCTCCTGCATGATGATGGGTGAGTCCGAAATTGCCACAAACAGCAAACAGATGGGAACATTTTGTTGTTGTTGTTGTTGTTTTGTTTTTTTGAGGTAGGGTCTTACTCTAGCTCAGGCTGACCTGGAACTCACTATGAAGTCTCAGTGTGGCCTTGAGCTCATGGCAATCCTACCTCTGCTTCCGGAGTGCTAGGATTAAAGGCATGTGCCACCACTCCCAGCTTTGATGGGGACTTCTTACACAAAAGTTTTCAACTGTTTTTAAGTTTACTTTATCTCTGTATGCTTCTATGTGACTACTAACAGAAAACAACCTGAAGAATTAAGTCTAAATTTAGAAATACCCAATACTGAGTTTGTCAGAAAATGTCTAAAATTTCTAATGATGTTCATGTTATGCCCAGTTTTCAGCACCCCCAGTGACCACCAAGGAGAACCAAACACATATGCAAAGGCAAGGAGCTTTATTTTATTTATTTATTTATTTATTTAAGCTCGGACTTCACCAACGCAGTGGATCCATACAAGAGCCCTGAGCATCAGAGGGGCAGGTTTTTAATAGGGATTTGAACAAAGAAGTAGGGGAATGGTTACATGATTGGTAGATTTAAGTAGTAACTGCACTTGTATTTTTCTGATAGGCTTAGGATGCTGGGGGGCAGAGCTGGTGGGCAGGAAGCTAGGGGAATTTCAAGCAGATTAGGTAACCTTTATTGTGATTGGCTATGTGTGTTTGAGGAACTTAAGCAACTTGTCTTATGACTATAGAAATGTATGGCATAAGCAATTTCTGATCTTTTTTCAGTAACTGTTAAATTCTTCTTTAAACCTTGCTGGGAAACAGAAACTTAGGCCTACTGGTGACTATGAAGCCTGTCATGGCATCCCTCTGGTTCCTGAGTCCTTCAGTTCAACTCTTCTTTCATATTTTTTTTAATATGTTTCAGGATATTCCGGGTAAATAATATAAATCAGATCTGATCTACTCTTCTATAAAGATCTAATTCAAAAAGCCTTTTGAGGAAGAAAAAACCTTAAATGGTCATATTAAAAGTCTTATGGTAAGGACAATAAAAGTTTTTGTTGGAAATTATAAGATAAAGTGACTAAAGAAAATAAACTACAGAGAAAACTTTTTTTCCCCCTGAGGTAGGGTTTCACTCTAGTCCAAGCTGACCTGGAATTCTCTATGTAGTCTCAGGGTGGCCTTGAACTCACAGTGATCCTCCTACTTCAGCATCCTGAGTGTTGGGATTAAAGGTGTGTGCCACCATGCCTGACTGGAGAGAAAACTTTAAATGATGGATACTAAATGTTTGATGAAAAATATTGTTACAGAGTAGTTACATAGATTGTAGGGTAAAAGTATGTAAATGGAGATATCGACAAACTTAAACAAAAGATTAAAGGCAATGTTGATTAACTAATTTTAAAGTTCTTGGACAAATTACAAACGTCTTGAGATATAAAATGTCTATTAATCTAAGGCTTACATCAGACTAACAAAGGATGGCCCTGGCTGGTGGCAAGTTGCTATGGTATTCAGGTTATAAACTTAAAACTTTAAATCATTGATGTTAATCTGGTCATGATAATGTTGTAAAACACTGACTTTAGAGTACTCAACCAAGTTAGCTAGGTTCCTCTATTTGTCAACCTTTAAAACAAATCTTAAAGTTAAAGTTGGCCCATTAATATTTAATTCTCTTCTAAGGTTATTATATCTAAGCCCCTGCCTCAAAAAATCTCACATGGGAATTATTTACTCTCTTTTCCTATTTTATAAGGCAAACAGACCATATTTGGAGACACTGAAAGCATTTATCTGTCATACACTTGGGAACTATTCTTCAATTCTTCTAAAAATCACAGTCTTGGGCTGGAAAGATGGCTTAGCGGTTAAGCGCTTGCCTATGAAGCCTAAGGACCCCGGTTCGAGGCTCGGTTCCCCAGGTCCCACGTTAGCCAGATGCACAAGGGGGCGCACGCGTCTGGAGTTCGTTTGCAGAGGCTCGAAGCCCTGGCGCGCCCATTCTCTCTCTCTCTCTCTATCTGTCTTTCTCTCTGTGTCTGTCACTCTCAAATAAATAAATAAATAATTTAAAAAATATATATTTATTAAAAATCACAGTCTTGAGCTGGGCGTGGTGGCGCACGCCTTTAATCCCAGCACTCGGGAGGCAGAGGTAGGAGGATTGCCGAGAGTTTGAGGCCACCCTGAGACTACATAGTGAATTCCAGGTCAGCCTGAGCCAGAGTGAGACCCTACCTCGAAAAACCAAAAAAAAAAACCAAAAATCACAGTCTTAATACTTAATACTTCAAATTTAACTTACATCATTATTAAGTTTACCAAAGTGCTGCAGGCAAAATTATAAAGTTGGTTAAGATTTGAATAGTAATAGATTATATCATAAAATTGTATGTATATTTGAATCCAGCATAGTTCTATAAAATTAATTTGGAGGAGATTAAAAATATTTCTTTCTGGGTCAACAGTTAAAGGTGCTTGTTTGCAAAGCCAGATGCACACAGTGGAGTATGCATTTGGAGATTGTTTGCAGTGGTAAATGGCCTGGCATGTCCATTCCCTCCCTTTTCCATGAGATATGTCTCTTTTTTTATTAAGTAATAGCAGTTTAGACCAGTTCCTCAATTCTTTGAATATGTTAAATATAGCTGAATTAAGTTCAGAAATTGACTTATAGATTGGGTGGTCATCTTATTTAGCTTTTAAAAGTGCTCAATATCCACCTAAAATATATGTGAAAATATCATATAAAGGTATACTGATTTTAATAAACTTTAAAATTGTAAAGTTTTCATGTCTTCATATTTAAGCCAAAAATGTTACTATATAATATAGATTTCTTGTTTATTTTCAATTCTGTTAGTAGATTTTTTGTTCATAAGTTTACTCTTCTGTAGCCTCAGGTGCCTTAAATATGTGAACTCTATTTTCTGTCAATATAAGACTTTTCCAGATACCAGAATATTGTAATCTGGTTTATACAACGTCCATGATGTCTGTCTATAATAAGCAAAACTGTTCAGCTGAATTAATTGATAATAATACAATATAAAAGAAAATGAAAACTGTTAAAGCTTACATTTCATTTGCTTAATGTTATTTTGGGCCAGTCAGATCACTGAAAAGAAAAGAAAAAAAAACCTTGAAAATTATCTAAAGTTTCTCTTAATGTGTGTGTTTTTTTTTTCTCTTAAAAAAAATTAAAAGACACCCTGAGACTACATAGTGAATTCCAGGTCAGCCTGAACTAGAGTGAGACCCTACCTCAAAAAACAAAACAAAAAAATTAAAGGCTAGGGTAATTTTTATTTATTTACTTTTTTGAGGTAGGGGGTCTCATTAAAGCTCAAACTGACCTGGAACTCACTCTGTAGTCCCAGGCTGGCCTGAAGCTCATAGTGATCCTGCCTCTGCCTGTCAAGTGCTGGGATTGAAGGCATTCACCACCACATCTATCTAAAACCCTATAATTTTAAAATGGCTCCTGTATTGTTCATTCTGGTATTGCTGGATGGTTATCACTGAGGTTATAATCTAAATCTTATAAAAGGTGACATAGTCATTGTGACTTTGTTCTTATTAAAGGAGGTGTATCACTAAGGACAGATCTCAGACCCATGTCCTAACATATAAAAGCAATTTAGAATTCTACCTATTTGTACTTGCTGATGTGGATGATCCTGATTGTTCAAATGTGTCTCTGCTCAGATTTAGAGAGGTAACCAGATTCACTTGACATTGATGGTGCTCCCTTAAAATTTGTAACACAAGGGAAACCACATTCCCTCAGGGAATTTAGCCCATACCCATCAACTAAGGGGTGTAGATTCATTACACCAGAGTCAAGAAGACAATGTCCTCAGCTACTGGTAACAGCTAACAGAATATCAGGAACCCAGAGGGTCCCCTCTGGATCAAGCTCCAGAGGACAGCTGCCCCTGACTACAGCCCTGCTCTAGTCACTCCAGAAACTGACTAGTCAACACACGGCAGAAGTTTGAGGAATTAAGCATGAAATTTAAACAAAAATAGACATGGTTGGGTGGGGTGGTGCACACCTTTCATCCTAACACTTGGGAGGCAGAGGTAGGAGGATCACTGTGAGTTCAAGGCCACCCAGAGACTACATAGTGAATTCCAGATCTGCCTGGGCTAGAGTGAAACCCAACCCTACCTTGAAAAAAAAATGGACATGATGTACACTGTGCCTGGTTAAAAGAATTGCATGTTAGAATAAAGGGATTCTGACTAGGAAGATAAGAGAAATGTAAAGTCAATGTAAGAGTTAACTGCTAAGGAGCTGAACTTATCTCTTTCAGTAGCTGAAGGAATCTCCAAGAGGTAACTGGTATCAATCTTTATTCAACTGGGCCTTCTGGTTAACTACTTTTTCAAATTAGTTGTGTATATACTGTGCATACAGCCATGATGGTACCATCATTAGCCTTCTCCCTGTTGTCCCCCCCTCCCATGAGGATTGTGGGTGTTGCATTAGGAGGGTGGCCATCAGTTATGGGGGAGAGGCAATGTCTTTGTGCATAATGGCCCAACTAATGGCTCTAATAATCTTTCTGCCCCCTCTTCTGCAAATTTTCCTGAGCCATATTGGGTTCATTTTAGGTCTATTTCAGTGATGAAGTCTTGGGAGTCTCAGTGTCTCTGGATATCTGATTTGGTAGGAGTTGAGTGTTCTCTGTGCCTATCTTCTTCACCCATGTGCTGATACCAGGTTCACTGAGAAAACAGCTCTTGCTCATTACCCCACTAATTCTATTGTTTCAGCTGGTGCCCTGGAGGGGTGTAATGGGCTGATTCTCTCTTCAGGTTCTGTGTCCATCTAAAAAAAGAAAAGCAAATTCTCCAATGGATAATGAGGTCAGTGCAAGATACATGGATACCCATTATGATTTTAGAAAGAACTTAATAGGTGTAGGCCCTCTTGTAGCCCACTATTGGTTGGAGCTTGATATTAGAGAGAAAGCTCATTTTTGGATATGGTTCTCACTTGTTTCCCTGTTCCAGGTATCGGTTCCTGCCCCGGCCAGCAGGGAGTTGAACAAGGACCCGAGGGGAAGTTAACCTGAATGAGAAAAGGCAAACAGACACAAGGAAGGAGACCAAGCCAAGTTTCTGGTCAAGGCCTTGAGAGTTTATTCTTACATGTAGGTTTATATAACGTTGTAGGGGGAAGGGGACATAATCAGGCCAAAGATCACAGAGTTACTGGCTAAACCACAATGCCTCTGTTTCTTTATCAGTTACTGGTAGAATGGGGGGGGGGGGCTATCACCCAAGCGTACGATTTCTTCATTTCTGGTAACTGAGCATTTAGATGAGG
The DNA here is from genome assembly GCF_020740685.1 of Jaculus jaculus. Classification (NCBI taxonomy): domain Eukaryota; kingdom Metazoa; phylum Chordata; class Mammalia; order Rodentia; family Dipodidae; genus Jaculus; species Jaculus jaculus. Next base: position 70,919,694 of record NC_059109.1, on the reverse strand, counting down.
AGATAGAAACTTAACTTGCTATATGGCGGTTTCTGTCAACATGGCTGAGGTTAGGCTCATAGCTCCCAACAGGTTCCATTCCACTGAGTGGATCTGTTAGCCAAATCAAGAGCAGTTGGTAACCCACCATGGCTCTGTGCCACTATTGCACTTGTGTGAGCATCATTTCAGGTTGATTGCTGCCAAGTAGCTTAGACCACGAGTTGCTTAGACAGATGTTTGTCATTGTCCTCCATTGCTCATGAAACACCTTCTGGCACTAGACAAGCTAACTGTCTGGGAATTGACTGTCTTCCAGTTTCCAGCAAGGTCACTCCATGTTCTGTTCCAACAGCATATGGTGTCTTTACCAGTAGGATCTTACCATTAACCTTTGGTGGGTCAAGTACTCTGACAGAATTCTGTCTTTTTTTGGGAAACCTTGTAGGTCACTTTCATCAACAGCTCATTGTGGATGTTATCCACATACTGTTACTGGGAATTACAAGTCAGTGCCAAGGGAGAAGGAAGAAAAATATAAGTAATATAAAAGAGAAAGAAGCCAGACATGGTGACACATGCCTTTAATCCCAGCACTTGGGAGGCAGAAGTAGAAGGATTGCCATGAGTTTGAGGCCATCCTGAGACTACAGAGTGAATTCCAGGTCAGCCTGGACTAGAGTGAAACCCTACCTCAAAAAAACAAACCTCCCCCCCCAAAAAAAAAGAGAGAGAGAGAGAAACAGGAGAAGAAAATTGAGGATAGTCTCTGTCATACCCTCTCCAGACCCCTGTGAATCAGATGTTCTCTCTAAACTCCTGATGAAGGTTTGACTTTTTAGTATGTTTTTCAGGATGTAGGATTTTATGGTAACATTTGCATTTGGGTCCAGTTTATTGTCCCTCCTCCCACCCTTACCCTTCCCTCCTACCCTACCATCCCTATTGTCCAGTTCTCAAGAAGGATCTCAAGAAGTTGAAAAGATTTTCACAGACAAACTTACAATGAACAGGGCCAATAGATTACCCATAGAATGGATGAAAATTTTTGCCGGATACACCTTGGACAGAAACCTAATTTCTAGAATCTATAAAGAACTCAAAAACCTAAACAATAAAAAGTAAAACAACCCACTCACAAAATGGGGTAGAGAACTGCAAAGGGAGTTCTCAGAGAAAGAAATACAAATGACAGATACACACTTAAGAAAATGTTCAATATCCCTAATCATCAGGGAAATGCAAATTGAAACAACTATGAGATTCCACCTTACCCCAGTAAAGATAGCAATCATTAGAAAAATCTAATGACAACAAATGCTGGTTAGGTTGTGGACAAATAGGAACCCCCATTCACTGTTGGTGAGAATATAAACTGGTACAACCACTATGGAAAGCAACATGAAGACTACTAAAAAGAATGACTAAAGAGGTACCAACAGTTATTCCCTTACTGTACATTTACCCTAAAAGCTCCAAACCTCAGCTCAGAGATATTTGCTCAACCATGTTTATAGCTGACCAATTCATAATAGCTAAGGCTTGGGACCAACCCAGATATAAATCATTAGATGGATGGATAACTAAGATGTGGTATATCTACACAACGGAATTCTCCATAGCAGTAAGGAAACAATGACACAATGAAATTTGAAGAAAAATTGTCAAACTTGGAACCGATTATTCTCAGTGAACTCACCAATTACAGAAAGATAATCGTCACATGGTCTCACTCATTTGTGGCTCCTAACCTGGTTAACTACTCATCTCAGCTGCAGTGGGCCCTTTATTACTTGTCTTACTTGCCCTAGCAATTGTGTCATGTGCTTTTCAGGACATTACTAATTTTGTATCCAGACAGATAGAAACTACTAAATATTTGCTCTTCAGAAACATTATCAACAGTATCTCCAGTGTGTTGTTAGCCAGGGAGGTCCCTGATGCCCCCCAAACATTATAGGCCATTGCTGAGGCCCTTGGTTTCCAACCAGGAATAAATGGTAAGACCCTATTGCTGAAAACTCCACATACTCGGGGTGCAAGGCCACTGAGAAATCCTGCTGGAACTGAGCTGATAACCTCCTCCATGTAGACCAGCTGACAGAAAGCTGGAAGAAGCCATTCTACATGCAGTTCAATGGGAGAAAGAGATACCACCAGTGAAGATGCTCAACAGTGGACACTGTAAGCCTTATAATTGGCCAGCAAGCCCAAATGAGCCAAGAGGTGCAATAGTGGCACATCTATCATGGTGGAAACCAACTGCCCTCCAGTTGGACTGGAGGCCCGCTCCATGAGGGGAAACACATCCCTGATACTGAAAACTTAAAACAGGGGTAGTCATGCGCCCTAGTGTTGTAACATCTGCTAATGCCTGGATAAGTGTATATACTATTCTTATCAAATTGTCCAGTAAGCACTTCTCTTAATATTTATACCCTTATATTAATGCTACTCTCACTTTGAGTAGAGAATCTTCTCTTTTCAGATGGCAGTGACTTTGGGATGACTCAGAAGGTATCATAGTGCTGGAAAGAAGTGACCAGAGTACTGAGTAACATCTCGATCACACCTACCAAGGCTTAGGGTCTAATGCAGGAGAGGTGGCAGAAAGAACGTAAGAGCCAAAGGAAGGGTAGAACTCTGTACAACGTGCTCCCTCCAGATGTAAAATGGCCTGGATATCCATGACTTCATAGTGCCTGACACTACATAACAAGACCATAATAAGAGGAGGAAAAGACCATGACATCAAAATAAAAGAGAGACTGATTGAGATGGGGAGGGGATATAATGGAGAATGGAATTTCAAAGGGGAAAGTGGGGTGGGGGAGAGGGAGGGTATTACCATTGGTATTTTTTATAATCATGGAAAATGTTAATAAAAATTGAGAGAAAAAAAATTATCAACGAATACAGCCAATGGAAATAAAACACCCCTATCAAAGATTTGACATAAGAAAAGGAGGAAATGAAGAGCCAACCTGACTCCATTTTAATAGCAAGAGCCATTTTGATATAACAACTAAGTTAAGTTTCTGTTTCTCTAAGTTTGTATGTCTGAGTTGGGGCAACATCTTGTTTCCTGGCTACTGTTCCAGGACTGTGTAGTCATACTGTTCAGGGAAGTAGTTTAACTATAATGGCTGGTCTCTTCTGTCACCATGCTTACTTGCCTCTGAAAACCCCCTACCCTGTGATTTCTAAGGTTGTGCCCTGTATAAAAAGCCTGAAAGCCAGGTGTGGTGGTACATGCCTTTAATCCCAGCCCTCAGGAAGCAGAGGTAAGAGGATTGCTGTGAGTTCGAGGCCACCCTTAGACTACATAGTGAACTCCAGGTCAGCCTGAACTAGAGTGACACCCTACCTCGAAAAAATGAGAAAAAAAATAAAAAAGAACCTGAGAAGCTGACTCAGGTCTGCTCTCTCTACACACACACACTGACCTTAGGAAGGCAGCTGCTAGGCTGGCTCTATTGTTCACAATTAAAAGCTTGCTTCAGCCGGGCGTGATGGCACATGCCTTTTAATCCCAGCACTTGGGAGGCAGAGGTAGGAGGATCACCATGAGTTCAAGGCCACCCTGAGACTACATAGTGACATAGTGAATTCCAGGTCAGCCTGAGCTAGAGTGAGACCCTACCTCAAGGAAAAAAAAAAAAAAAAAAAAAAAAAGGCTTGCTTCAACTTGGCCATAATTTGTGGTGAGTGGTCTTTATTCTCCTGAATTCTGGGTTAACACCTACCAATTATATTCTAACTGCTCATATCCACATTTGGCAAAGCTACTGCCGTGGTTTGAATGTAAACGGTCCCCCATAGCCTCAAGTGTTTGTGGTGAGGATTCATACTTAAACCACAGACAGTGGAGCCTTGCTGGAGAAGGTGTGTCACTGGGGTTGGGCTTAGGGGCCTTATAGTATAGCACCATTGCCTGTAGTAGTGAGCTGACTCTTGCAGCTTTCTCCCAACTGCTGTGACAAGGTGTCTAGTACACCACCATGTCTGTTCTGCCAGGTATGGTGGCACACATCTTTAATACCAGGAAGCAGAAGTAAGAGGATCACTATGAATTTGAAGCCAATATTGGATTAGAGTTAGTTCTAGGTCAGCCTGCCCTAGAGTGAGACTTTATCTCAAAAAAAAAAAAAAAAAAAAAAAAAAATATATATATATATATATATATATATATATATATATATATATATATACACACACACACACACCAAACCTGTTGTGATGGTGTATGCTTTTAGTCCCAGCACTTGAGAAGCAGAGTAGGAGGATTGCTGTGTTCAAGGCCAGCCTGGAACTACATAGTGAATTTCAGGTCAGCCTGAGCTACAAGAAGACACTATCTCAAAAAAACAAAACAAAACAAAAATTTGTAAGCCACAATAAACTTTTTCATTCTATAAAATGCTTCTGGAATGGTGTTTTGTTCCATCAATGAGGGAATAATTACAACAGCTACCATATTGCATAACCTGGAAATTGTTTCTATAATCACAAGAAGTTCTACTGCACAGCATTCTGTTTGTCTTTTCTAGTCACTCTACCCTGTATCCCCATAAAAGAAGCTGGGGCACTGTTTTATTCTTTACTTTTAAGGTAAAGTAATAGAATTTTTAGGATTCTTGAAATCATGAATTGAACAATTATCAACCTTAGGATAATTATAGTTTATTAATGCCTGATAATATTTTTCATGTCTTACCATCCTTCTATCTCAGAATGACTCTTGCATCCAAATGCATACTTCGTAACACACTCATCCTCCAAACACAAGATAAAGCAAACTGAAAAACAGACGTGTCAAAATATTCTAAGTTACTAAGCATGACCTTGTTGAAACTGGAAGTGTCTTCAGTTAGAGCTCCTGATGTAAACAGTTATAGAAGAAGGCTTAGCTTCTATAAATCTATTAAAATTCGTTTAAAAATATATTTCTTAAAATATAAATACATACATTGGTTTTTTGAAGTAGGGTTTTGCTCTAGCCCAGGCTGACCTGGAATTCACTATGTAATTTCAGGGTGGCCTCCAACTCACAATGATCTCCCACCACTGTCTCCAGAGTGCTGGGATTAAAGGTGTGGGCCAACACACCCAGCCCTGTTACTTCTTAACTTTTTTTTCAGTCAGATTCTCTGAGCAGTAAACCACAGAAATTTTTCCATCTCTACATTTCATGACTGTGGTTACACTGCATGCTAAGAAGCCAAGCACTCTGTCACTGTATTATATCCCCAGACTTCCTTTTACTATTTTTTTATTTTAATTTTTTAATTGACAACTTCCATAATTGTAAACAGTATCCCATGGTAATTCCCTCCCTCCCCCCACTTTCCCCTCTGAAACTCCAATCTCCATCATATACCCTGCCCCTCTCAATCAGTCTCTTTTTTATTTTGATGTCATGATCTTTCATCCTATTTTGATGGTCTGCTGTAGTTAGTGTCAGGCACTGCGAAGTCATGGATTTCCAGGCCATTTTGTGTCTGGAGGAGCACATAATAAGGTGTCCTACCCTTCCTTTAGCTCATACATTATTTGTGCCACCTCTTCTTCAATTGGCTCTGAGTTGTGGAAGGTATGATATATTTCAGTGCCGAGCACTCCTTTGCACTTCTTCTCAGCACCATGGTGCCTTCTGAGTCATCCCAAGATCAATGCCATCTGAAAAGAAAAGCTTTTCTAAGCAAAACTAAGAGTAACATTAATATATAGGTATGAACCTTAAGAGAAGTGCTTACAGGACATTTTGATGAGCATAGCATACACATTTAGCCAGATACCAGCCGACATTACACCCCTAGGGCTCATGACTACCCCTGTTGTAGGTTTTCAGTATCAAGGATGTTTTCCCTCCAGTGGAGTGGGCCTCCAGTCAAATTATAGGGTGGTTGGTTTCCCCCATAACAGATATGCCATGATTGCACTTGTTGACTATTTGGCCTAGCTGGCCATATATAAGGCTTGCAGTGTCCACTGTTGAGTATCTTCAGTGGTGATTTCTCTCTCTCCCATTGAGCTGCAGGTAGCATAGCTTTGTCCAGCTTTCTGTCAGCTGGACTACATGGAGGACATTTTCAGCTCAGCTACAGCAGGATTTCTCAGTGACCTTGCAGCCTGAGTAAGTGGAGTCTATAGCAATAGGATCTTACCATCTATTCCTGGAAGGAAGCCAAGGGCCACAGCAATGGCCTGTAATGTTTTGGGAGCATCAGTGACCTCCCTGGCCAACAACTCACTAGAAGGTATCCCATCCCTGGCACTGAAAATTTTCTAATAACAGTCTATGGCTTCTGAATGTTCCATTGTCCAAAAATGTAGGTCTCCACATGGCTTATTTATAACCTCTTAGATTTTGATTAACCCTCCCTCCATATTTCCTTTACTTAATCGCTTTCCCAGACCTCACTTAGGCCTTTTCATCCCAATTAATCTGTTCTTCTACTGACATATATACAATACCATACTATTAAGTCGCCCCTTTTCCTTTGTATTCCCTTATGAACACCTTTCTAGCTTACTGGCCTCTGCTACTGAGTTTTATTCCTATTCACATAGAAGTCCAATCACTTATAGCTAGGATCCACATATCAGAGAAAATATGTTACATTTGGTTTTCTAGGCCTGGGTTACCTCACTGAATATAATATTTTCCAGATCCATCCATTTTCCTGCAAATTTCATTTTCCTTTACTGTTGAGCAGAACTTCATTGTGTAAATGTTCCATATCTTCATTATCCACTCATCAGTTGAAGGACATCTAGGCTGGTTCCATTTCCTACTTATTATGAATAGAACAGCAATAAACATGGTTGAGCAAGTCTCTCTAAGGTAGTGAGATGAGTCCTTAGGATATACACCTAGGAGTGCTATACCTGGGTTGTATGGTAGATCTATTTTTAGCTGTCTCAGGAACCTCCATACTGATTTCCATAATGGCTATACCAGACTACATTCCCACCAACAATACAGAAGGGTTCCTCTTTTTCCACATCCTTACCAGCATTTATGGTCATGTGTTTTCATGACGTTAGGCAATCTGACAGGAGTGAGATGGAATCTCAACATAGTGTTAATCTGCATTTCCCTGATGACTAGAGATAAAGATAATTTTTTTTAAATGTTTATATGCCATCTGTAATTCTTCATTTGAGAATTCACTATTTAGTTTCATAGCCCACTTTTAAATAGGGTTGTTTGATTGCTTGTTATTTCATTTTGTGAGTTCTTTGTATATCCTAGATATTAATCCTCTATCAGGTGTATAGCTTGCAAAGATTTTCTCCCATTCTGTTTTTGTTTTTTTTTTTGTTTTTTTTTTTTTTGGTTTTTCGAGGTAGGTCTCATTCTGGTCCAGGCTGTCCTGGAATTAACTCTGTAGTCTCAGGGTGGCCTTGAACTCACGGTGATCCTCCTATCTCTGCCTCCTGAGTGCTGGGATTAAAGGCGTGCGCCACCACGCCCGGCTTCCATTCTGTTTTTTTTTTAATTGTTTATTTATTTGCAAGCAGAGAGAGAGCTTGAGAGAAGAGAGACAGACAGAGAATTGGCACGCTAGGACCTCCAGCTGCTGCAAACGAACTCCAGACACATGTGCCCCCTTGTGCATCTGGCTTTCGTGGGTCCTGGGGAATAGAACCAGGGTTCTTTGGCTTTGCAGGCAAGTGCCTTAATGGCTAAGCCATCTCTCCAGCCCTTTTCTCCCATTTTGTAGGTAGACTCTTTTCTTTATTCACAGTGTCTTTAACTGTACAAAAACTTTGTAATTTCATGAGGTCTCAGCAACTGATCTGCGGTTTTATTTCCTGGGCAATTGGGTTATATTCAGAAAGTCTTTTGCCAAGACCAATATGTTGAAGAGTTTCCCCTATTTTTGATCTAGCAGTTTCAGAGTTTCAGGTCTGATATTAAGGTCTTTGATCCATTTGAACTTAATTCTTGTTCACAGAGAGAGATCCTTCTATATCCTCTCATCCTTCTATAGATACATATCCAGTTTTCTCAGCACCATTTGCCAAAGAGGCTCTTTTCTCAAATGAATATTTTAGGCATTTTTGTCAAAGATCAGGTGGTTATAGCTATCCAAACTTACATCTGAGTCCTCTGTTCTGTTCCATTGATATACATGTCTGTTTTTGTGCCAGTGCCATGCTGTTTTATTGCTATAGCTCTATAACATAGGTTAATATCAAGCATAGTAATATGCAAGGTTTTTTGTGCTTCCAAGTGAATTTTAGGATTGTTTTTTCTATTTCCATGAAGAATGCCATTGGAATTTTGATGAAGATTACATTAAATGTGTAGATTGCTTTAGGTAATATTGACATTTTTCACAATATTAATACTTCCATTCCAAGGACAAGGAATGTCTTTCCATTTCCTAGTATCTTCTGCAATTTCTTGTTTGAGTGTTTTAAAGTTTTCATTGTAGAGATCCTTTACTTCCTTGGCTAGGTTTATTTCAAGGTACTTTATTTATTTATTTATTTATTTATTTATTTATTTAATGCAATTGTGAATGGAAGTGATTCTCTGACTTCATCCTCTGTGTGTTTGTTGTTAGCATATAGGAAGGCTACTGATTTCTGGTGTTTATTTTGTATCCTGCTACATGGCTATAGGTGTTTATCAGCTCTAAGAGTTTGCTGGTAGCATCTTTAGGGTCCTATATGTATAGAATCACGTCATCTACAAATAACAAGAACTTTATCTCTTCCTTCCCAATTTGTATCCCTTTTTATGCGTGCTTCTTGTCTTACTGCTGTGGTCAAGACATCCAGTACTATACTAAATAAAAGTGGGGACAGTGGACATCCTTGTCTTGTTCCTGATTTTAGTGGAAAAGCTTCAAGTTTTTCTCCAGTTACTATTATGTTGGCTGTAAGTTTGTCATTAATAGCCTTTATTATTTTGAGATATGTTCCTTCTATTCCCAGTCTCTGTAGGACTTTTATCATGAAGGGATGTTGGATTTTTGTCAAATGTTTTTTCTGAATCTTATGAGATGATCATGTGATTTATGTCCTTCAGTCCATTTATATAATGTATGACATGGATCAATTTGTGTATGTTGAACCATCCTTCTATCTCTGAGATTAAGCCTACTTGGTCAGGATGAATGATTTTTCTGATATATTCTTATATTCTGTTTGCCAATATTTTGTTGAGAATTTGTACATCTATGTTCATGAGGATATTGGTCTATAATTATCTTTTTTTTGTTCTATCTTTGTCTGGTTTTGGTATCATGGTGATACTGGCTTCATAGGAGTTTGGTAGGGTTCCTTCTTTTTCTATTTTATGGAAAAGTTTAAGAAGCATTGGTGTTAATTTTCCCATGACTGTCTGGTAAAATTTACCAGTGAATCCATCTGGGCCTGGACTTTTTTTAGTTGGGAGATTTTTTTTTTTTAATATAACCTCTTGGATCTCCATACTTGTTATAAGTCTATTTAAGTGGTTAGTTTCATCTTGAATTAATTTTGGTAAGTCATATAAATCAAGGAAATTATCCATTTCTTTGTGATTTTCAAACTTAGTGGAGTATATTTTCTTATAGTATGTCCCTATGATTTTTTAAAATTTCTCTGGTATCTGTTGTGATGGTGCCTTTTTCATCTCTAATTTTATCAATTTGTGTCTCTTTTCTCTTTCTTTTAGTCAAATTTGCTAAAGGTTTATCAATCTTGTTTATCCTTTCAAAGACCCAACTCTTCGTTTCATTGATTGTTTGGATTGGTTTGGTTTGTTTGTTTCTAGTTCATTAACTTCTGCCCAAATCTTTATTATTTCTTCCCATCTACTGATTTTCAGTTTGCCTTGTTCTTCTTTTTTTAAGGCTTTAAGGTGAAGCTTTAAGTTGTTTACTTATGACCTTTCTACTTTCTTTCTTTTGTTTTTTGATTTTTGATGTAGGGTCTCACTCTAGCTCAGGCTGACCTGGAAGTCACAATGTAGTCTCAGGATGGCCTCAAACTCATGGTGATCCTCCTACCTCTGCCTCCTGAGTACTAGGATTAAAGGTGTGCACCACCAGGCCCAGCTGTCTAATATCTTATATAGGTACTTAAAGCTATACATTTCCTTCTTAGGACTTCCTTCATTGTGTTCCCAAAGGTTTTGCTATGTTGTGTTCTCATTATCATTTGATCTATGAATATTTTTATTTCCTTCTTGATTTCCTCACTGACCTGTGGGAAGCCGTGCTGGCTTCGTCAGGCTTTGCTACGTCAGCTTGTTTACTGCTTTTGTATCTTAATCGTCTGCACATGAGCATATGACATTATCCTAACATGGCTGCTCACCTATCCCAATTGGGTGATGCAAAGTCATCTGATGAGACTTAAGCCAATCAGATGACGCTTCACATCCACATGACCACAAGTATATAAGCTTGGCGCTCCGTAGGGTCGGGGTCCTTCTCTCTTTCAGCTTGGAGCTCCCAATAAAGTGTGCTTGAGAAGAATCCTGTTGTTGTCGTTCTTCCTGCTGGCGGGAGGGGTGCAACAAGTGGTGCCGAAACCCAGGACTTGTCAACAAATGGCCAATTGAGAGGACCCCTGAGGATACTTCCGAGGGAGGATTCAGAACTCAACACACGGAGCGGCGGTACTGGTAAGTTCCCCTGGATGTGCTATATGCTAAGTTTTGGCTGGTAACTGATCTGTAAGTCTGATATACATAAGTTAGTTAATCATCTCAAACGTATATAAGGTTGCAGAATGGGACACCACCACTCCACCTTTTTGGAGCCGCTAGGTAGGGACATTGACCGTGAGGCAGAAACACGAAAGTTGCACGCAGGTACACAGCCCTTATGGCGTTTGGTGAGATCATGTTTGGAGGACAAACGTTGTGAAGAGGTGATCAGGGAAGGTCAACGCATATTAGCACATCAAGATAGCATGTCAGAGTCTGAAGAAGATAAAAGGGGAAAACAAAAAAAGGTTAAAATAAAAAGAGAACCTAGGTTTCAGACAGAACAGAATAAAAGTGCACAGAATAAAAGTGAAACGCAAAAGGGAGGGCCAAATTCAGGTCCGAAGCTACATCCAGATTTGATGGAACTAGTAAATTTATATATAGAAAGTTCTAGTGAATCTGAGGGAGAAGAATTAACTCCAGAGGAAGAACAGGATTTTGAGGAAGTAGAGGCCAAGTGTGGTCGGGAATGTTCTAGACCCAGAAAGATGGTGTCTTTGCTCCTCCGCCAGCTTATGCCTCTATGAGCAAGAGGTGTAAACAACAAGATGGTCTACTTCCGCCCAGGGCATGTGCTTCATCCGGATGTAGTTTGATAAAACCAGATACTTGGAGAAAGCTGGCTAGTGCTTATCCAGTTTTTGAGACTCATGATACACATGTTAGATACTATGAACCTATAGGGTATAAGGAGCTCAAGGATCTTGCAGAAGCCACTAGAACTTATGGGATAAATGCTTCTTTTATTGTGTACAAGCTCCATTCTTTTTTCTAACAGCGAATGTTAGCACTAACATCTCTTCGATAGATTGTAGGAATATCACGTGTTGTCTTGCAGAGTCTGGAATGCCAGTGTCAATCTGGCTTTAATAGTAAAATTACCTACTTTTGTCCCCATTCCAGTAGAGGCAGATCCAACTACCTTTCCTTTAGTAGGACTTATTTGTCATAAAAGAGATTTTGGTATTACTGCAGCAATCATTTCAGCCATAGTCATTTCAGCTGCAGCAGCAACTACTGCTGCTCTTGCCATGACATCTCAGGCTCAAACTGTGGAAGTTATTAATAACATAGTGGAAAAGACTTCTGCAGCACTAGAAACACAAGAAGCAATCAATAAGCACCTTCTTGCTGGTATTCATCTAGTTAATCAAAGAGTAGATCTGGTGCAGAATCAAGTAGAGGAATTATATAAAATAATACAACTTGGCTGTGTTTCCCAGTATCAACATATGTGTATTACTCCTTTGCAATTTAATTTTACTGCTTCTTTTAATCAGAGTTGCAAGCTAGCTGAATTTTTGGCAGCAAACTGGACGCTTGAAGGAGAGAAGTTATCTCGGAAGTTACTATTCCAGATTGCACAGCTGAATGGAACTCATCTGGAGCCAATCTCCTTGGGAGATTTTACTTCTTGGCTATCTTCTGCATTTTCTTTCTTTAAGGAATGGGTGGGGGTGGCTATGTTTGGAGCAGCCCTTCTGTGTGGTATGGTGTTCTGTCTCTGGCTTATCTGTCGAATCAGACGACAACGTTAGCAGGATAGCGTAAAGATTGTTCAGGCACTTATGGCTTTGGATCAAGGAGCATCTCCACAAGTGTGGCTGGCGAGCCTGCGAGATGGTTAGTTCCACCCTGCCTACTGTAAGGCCTTTGCACACCAAGTGACCTTGTTGTCATTGCACCTTGGAAGGCTTACATCCCTGCATGAGCAGCCTTTGCACCCCGAAGGGATTTTTCCCATTGCACTCGGGAAGGTGCTTAAGCAGGCTTTTGGTCTTGGGCTCTACCCTCAATTGGACTGGCCATCATGAGGGCTGGTCCTGGATCAGGTATCCTGAGGTTCAAAACAATTTTTTTTTTTTTTTGGTTTTTCGAGGTAGGGTCTCACTCTGGTCCAGGCTGACCTGGAATTAACTCTGTAGTCTCAGGGTGGCCTTGAACTCATGGCAATCCTCCTACCTCTGCCTCCCAAACAATTTTTATAAGGGGGAACTGTGGGAAGCCGCGCTGGCTTCGTCAGGCTTTGCTACGTCAGCTTGTTTACTGCTTTTGTATCCTAATCGTCTGCACATGAGCATATGACGTTATCTTAACATGGCTGCTCACCTATCCCGATTGGGTGATGCAAAGTCGTCCGATGAGACTTAAGCCAATCAGACGATGCTTCACATCCACATGACCACAAGTATATAAGCTTGGCGCTCCGTAGGGTCGGGGTCCTTCTCTCTTTCAGCTTGGAGCTCCCAATAAAGTGTGCTTGAGAAGAATCCTGTTGTTGTCGTTCTTCCTGCTGGTGGGAGGGGCGCAACACTGACCCATTCATCATTTAGGAGTGTATTGTTTAGTTTCCATGGGTTTTTGTATGCTCTATAGCTTTTCTTGCTATTGATTTTTTTTTTGTTTGTTTATTTTCGTTTTTGTTTTTGTTTTTCGAGGTAGGGTCTCACTGTAGTCCAGGCTGACCTGGAATTCACTATGGAGTCTCAGGGTGGCCTCGAACTCACAATCTTCCCACCTCTGCCTCCCAAGAGCTGGGATTAAAGGCGTGCGCCACCACGCCCGGCTTTGCTATTGATTTGTAGTTTGATCCCACTGTGATCAGATAGAGTGGAAGGAATTATTTCAATTTTCCTGTATTTGTTAAGATTTGCTTTGTACCCTATCATATGGTCTATTTTAGAGAATGTTCCATGTGCTGCTGAAAAGAATGTGTATTCTGCAGCATTTGGATGAAATGTCCTGTAGATATCTATTAGGTCAATTTGTTCTATGACCTCATTTAACCCAGATGCACCTCTGTTTATTTTTTGCTGGGGTGACCTGCCAATTGATGACAGTGGAATGTTAAAGTCACCCACTACAACTGTTTTTGGTGTTATCTGTGACCTTAGTTCTAATAATGTTTGTTTGATGAAATTGGGAGCCCCAGCTGAGCATGGTGGCATGTGCCTTTAATCGCAGCACTTGGGAGGCAGAGGTAGGAAGATTGTCATGAGTTTGAGGTCACCCTGAGATTACATTGTTAATTCCAGGTGAGCCTGGACCAGAGTAAGACCCTACTTCAAAAACAAACAAACAAACAGAAAAGGGTATTGGGAGCCTCCATGCTAGGTACATATATGTTTAGGATTGTAATTTTCTCCAGTTTGAGTGTGCCTTTAATTAATATAAAGTGACCTTCCTTATCTTTCCTAACTAATGTTGGTCTGAAGTCTACCTTGTCAGCTATTTGGATAGCATTCACTGGTAGTTTTCTAGGCCCATTTCCTTGAAACACAATTTTCCAACCTTTCACCCTAAGATAGTGTCCAACCTTTGTAGACTGGTGAGTTTCTTGGAAGTAACAAATTGAAGGATCCTGGTTTTTTAATATTATTTATTTATTGTCGAGCAGGGAGAGATAGAGATAAAAGAAAGACACACACACACACACAGACAGACAGAGAGAGAGAGAGAAAATGGGCATGCCAGGGCCTCTAGCCACTGCAAATGAACTACAGATGCATATGCCCCTTGTGCATCTGGCTTATGTGTGTTCTGGGAAATTGAACATGGGTCCTTTGGCTTTGCAGGCAAATGCCTTAACCACTAAGGCATTTCTCCAGCCTTGATTCTGCTTTTTATCACAGACTGCAAACCTATGTCTTTTGGCTGGGACATTGAGGCCATTGATATTAAGAGTGTTCCAAATACCATATCCCCTCCCTCTCTCAATTAGTCTCTCTTTTATTTTGATGTCATCATCTTTTCCTCCTATTATGAGGGTCTTGTGAAAGTAGTGCTAGGCACTGAGAGGTCATAGGTATCAAAGCCAATTTGTGTCTGAGCGATTGTATTTTAAGCAGTCTCACCCCTCCTTTGGCTCTCATATTCTTTCCCCACCTCTTCCACAATGGGCCCTGAGCCTTGGAAGGCATGATAGAGATGTTTCAGTGCTGAGCACTCCTCTGTCACTTCTTCAAAGCACTGTGTTGCCTTTGAGTCATCCCAGTGGTTACCACCATCTGAAATGAGAAACTTCTTTAACCAAAAGTGCAAGTAGCATTAATATATGGGTATGAACGAATGTTAAGCTCTCATAGGGCCCTAGGTATGGTGATGCACGCCTCTAATCCCAGAACTTGGAAGGCAGAGGTAGGAGGATAGCTATGAGTTTGAGGCCAGCCTGAGACTACATAGGTGAATGGCTAGAGTGAGACCTTACCTTTAAAAAAAAAAAAGGAAAGAAAGAAAGAAAAGAAAAGTGCTTACGGAGCTTTTTGGTGAGTATAATATATGCATTAGCCAGACAAGAGCAGGTGTTATACTCCTAGGGCTTAAACAAGAGGATAATTTGATGGACACAACATATCCATTTAGCCAAATAGTAGGAGCTTAGCCCTAGGGTCTATGACCTCTCCAGCTTTTGACTCCCCCCCGCCCAAGGTAGGGTCTCACTCTAGCCCAAGCTAACCTAAAATTCACTCTATTCTCAGGGTGGCCTCAAACTCACAGAGATCCTCCTACCTCTGCCTCCCGAGGGCTGGGATTAAAGGCATGTGTCACCATGCCTGAATGATTTTTTTATTTAATATATTTTATTTTTATTTATTTGATAGAGAGAAAGAGGGAGAGAGAGAGAGAATGGGGGTATGCCAAGGTCTCCATCCACTGCAATCGAACTCCAGACACATGTGCCACCTTGTGCATCTGGTTTACATGGGTCCTGGGGAATTGAACCTAGGTCCTTTAGTTTGTAAGCAAATGCCTTAACTGCTAAGCCATCCCTCCAGTCCCCTGATTTTTTTAATAATATTTTTTTAAATATTTTGTTTATTTACTTGCAATTTTCAGAGAGAGATAGAAAAGAGACAGACACAGAAATAGAATAGGTGTACCAGAGCCTCCAACTGACACGAAAGGACTCCACATGCATGTGCCATTTTGTGCATCTAGCTTTTCATGGGTACTAGAGGATTGAACCCAGTCATCAGGCTTTGCAGGCAAGCACTTTAACTACTGAGCAATCTCTCCAACCCTACTTCTGATTTTTATTCCAACTTAGATAAAAATCTAAAAATTCAAAGTTAACCTCTTCATATGGGAGAGACTATGTTCTCTTGGTCTTTCTGAGCCTGGGTGACCGCACTTTGTATGATATCTACCAGCTCCAACCATTTCCCTGCAAATTTCATAATCTCATTTTTCTTTGTGCTGAATAAAATTCTGCTGTGTAAATGTACTACATCTCCATGATCTGTTCATCAGTTGACGGGTATCTGGGCTGATTCCAGTTCCTAGCTATTGTGAACAGAGCAGCAATAAACATGGATGAGTAAATAGTTCCTAGTAAAGTCTAAATTCCTGGGGTGGAGAGATGGCTTAGTGGTTAAGCACTTGCCTGTGAAGCCTAAGGACCCCAGTTCAAGGCTCAATTCCCCCAGACCCACGTTAGCCAGATGCACAAGGGGGCACACGTGTCTGGAGTTCGTTTGCAGTGGCTGGAGGCTCTGGCGCACCCATTCTCTCTATTTCTCTCTATTTGCCTCTTTCTCTCTCTGTTGCTTTCAAATAAATAAAAATCAACAAAAAAAATTTTTTAATAAATAAATATAAATAAAAGTCTAAATTCCTTATGATCTATGCCCAGGAGTGGTATAGCTGGGTCATATGGTAGATCTATTTTTAGCTATTTGAGAAACCTCCACAGTGATTTCCATAGTGCCTAAAAAGACTTGAACATTTTTTTTTTTGCAAGGAGAGAGAGAGTGTGTATGGGCATGCCAAGGTTTCTTTCCACTACAAACTCCAGACACGTGCTCCATTTGTACATCTGGCTTTACATGGGTACTGGGGATTTGGACACTGTCAGGCTGTCAGGCTTTGCAAGCAATGCCTTTAACCACTGAGCCATCCCTCCAGCCCAAGACCTGGACTTTTATTCTCACTTTGCCTTAGCCACTAAGCCACCTCTTCTATATTATTCCCACTTCAATCTCTCACTTAGCTCAAATGACTATAATTTACAGAATGTCAGTTTCCCACAAGTTTAAATAAAGACAGCTTTGCCTTCCCTTTCCATGTCTCTGACAATTCTGTAATATGGAGATGTGAAAGTTCTTTGTTAAGCTAAGCATCTTGTTACAAGGAGGAGGATCAGGAATTCAAGGTCATTCTTGGCTACTTGAGACTCTATCTCAAAAACCTGAAATAGAAACAAACAAAATTGCTCTGTTAGGGACTAGGGAGATGACTTAGCAAGTAAGTGTGTTTGCCATGAAAGCATGGTTCACTCTGAGTTCAACCCTAGCAAACAGCCCATAACCCTAGCCCTGTGGGGAGCAGAAATAGACCACAGAAGTTTACTGGTCAATCTGACCAGAAAAAAAAAAAAAAAAAAAAAAAAAGGCCGGTTTGGATTCAGTAAGAGACTCTATTTCAAGCAGAGAAGCAATAGAGGAGAACAGGCAGTATTCTCCTCTGGCCTCCACACATGGGCACACAGTGCCAGGCATGCTCATCCACACACTGAAGTACATATTTGCCACACCCACCACACATAGTACAAACACATGCCAAAAAATGTTTTATTAAGTGTTAGCAAGCTAGAATTTTTTTTAAATGTTTTTTGCATTTCTCTGCTTATTGATTTAATCTCAATTAAATTTCTAGTTATTTATACACAGTAATATAAAAATGTGGGGGTTGGGGAAATAGCCAACAGTTAAAGGTGCTTACTTGCAAAGTCTTCTTACAAAGGCTCCCAAATTCTGCTGGCCTGGGTTCAAGTCCTCAGTGATCCACATA